>NW_008691818.1:232299-235715 GCF_000695815.1 Acanthisitta chloris | reverse complement strand
GCCCAGGAATTGAGCAGCAGAGACTTAAACGGCAAGGGAGTTCCCTAAGATATGCCAAAGTTGCTGGAGGGCAGTGAGACAGAGGAAAAATATGTGTCTAATCAAGCACTGTGTGCACAAGCACACACGTAATCATACAGAGCCAGCTATTCAGAAGCTCGCTTGGAGGTCTCCTCTTATTCGCACAAGCACACACGTAATCATACAGAGTCAGCTATTCAGAAGCTCTCTTGGAGGTCTCTTCTTATTATTCTGTTTTACATAGCAAGCAAAACCTTTTTCAGGGCCAAACTTGTTACTTCCTTCCACCTCTTGCACATGCAATCTACATGTTTCAAAATAACAGTAAACACCTTTTCCTCTGTTGCTGTTATAAGGACCATCAGTCAAAGCCAAAGCAGGTGTTCAAAAATTGAAGATGTTTCAAGGGCAGGAGCCACACACACTGCAGTTTGCTTTCTTATTTTTCAGTGTTACTTCTTAAACCAAACTTGGGTAACAGTGTGACCAACAGGGATTCTGCAGTCAGGTGAAAGTCCCTTTGCTCATACAGGTGGGGCAAGCTGTCACTCTTCCTTTCTAAGCTGCACTGTCATTGTGCTGCAGTCAGGAAGGAAAACCTGACTTAGACAGTAAAGTTAAGAAAAGTGTTAAATAGGAAAGAAGAATCCATTTTACACTTGCTTCTTTCTGGATTGTGGCAACCTCTTATTAGTCTTTGTTTAACTTAGCAAAATGCACAAAATTCTCTGTTTTCCTCTATTATTCACTGTGGGAAAGTGTTCACAGCTCATGTTCATTTTTCTCTCCTGACTTGCACATCTGTGGTTGAAAGCACCACCTTCTGGCCACTGCATACTTAATTTGGGCAGCAAGCAGCTGCAGTTTATATAGCTATCAGCTGAAACTCTTCATGCAACTTTACCTAACGTATACTACAGATAATTACAAACGTTTGTTACGCATGCTCAATGCATGCACTTGTGTTATAAAAATTAGGTTAGTCCAACGAGATAAAAATCTTTTTTCTTTGTCACTGTAATATTAAAATACATATTTTAAAGGCATGAAAAATCTGGAGTAAGAGCTGTCAGTGAAATACCTTGCTAAATATTCTTGTTTCCATTTTGCTTCTAGATATCTGGAAAAAAAATTGTGCCTCTCACAATGCATGAATGTGTCTGTTTATCTTTATATATGCAGGTATAATTGAAATTATTAAGATTATTTTTGTGTCTAGAGCATACATATGTGAGTAGAGCTGGTAACAGATGTTACATTTGCAGTGGCTGCCTTTACAGTAGCTGTGTATGCTGCCACATTTCCTATTGCTCTCATACGATATGAAAAAAGAAATGAACAATTTAAGACCTGTCACAGTATTATAAAAGGCAAAATAAGGAGTTATTTAGTAGAAACACATTGTGAAGATTAAGGAAATCATTCTGCACTGCTCTGTGACTGTCGACTTCTTCCAATTGTTCTCCCTTTATTGCACTTTTCATGTTTGATCTCTCTCTGAACCCAATCAAATCCTCTCACTTTTGTTTCTGTTAAATGAAGACGGATCACACTTCTTCATTCATTTCTTGGGGAAACAAAAAAGGCAAAATCAAGCAATTTCTAACTTAGATTTAACAAAGGTAACTTTTAAATTTCTTATTTATGCAGACATTAGGAGCATACTTTTTTAATAGTTGTATATTGATTGGCTGAAGAAAGCTGATTATTTATACACTCAAAGCTCACTACCCTTATTTATCTCATATTTGTCCCACCAAAATTGATAATATATACACAGACATCCTAGGTTTCCAAGATGTTTTGTAATCATTCTGTGAAGAATAGTATTCCTGGCTCAAGAAGAATGAACTCAACAGCCTGTATGTCAGAAACTTGGATCAATACTCTGGCCATTGCACTCCATAGCAAAAGTTCTCAGTGGGTTTAACTGGGCCAGACTTCCAGCTGCATGGTTCAAATTGAATGCAGAATTACAACAGAAACTGGGTTTTTTTTCCTTTTTGTAGGCTGTAAGCATTTGGGGAGTTTTGTGCAGCACTTCCCACTTTATGCTCCAACTTGCTCATTTTCTAAAGGCAAGCATAGAATGATAAAAATCAAACCAGCAACAGGAGAGCATTAACAAGGAAATAAAGAGAAGGCACATCCTGAACAATAATTCTTTGTAACCACCTCTGCTAAATCAAGGCAGGACTTTCAGGGAGCTGTATAGTTATATTTTCTTGTCACTAAACACCTCGGGGCTTGTTAATATTTTTTTGTTTGTAGCCCTGATGCCCATTTTATGTCTACTTGGTGATATTTAAAATAATATTGCATTATTTCCACAACAGACAGAGACCAACAAATGAAAATTGCATATTATCTGACAGACCTAAGGGGTAATCCATGTGAGTATCTTAAATAAAGGCCATTCTGCTTAATTAAAGGGGCCCAGAAGAAGGCTGGTACAGTGAGGCAGACCTGAATCAAGATGAATTGAAATTCACTGGAAGTCCTTGATGCTCCTTCTTGGACATATCTTATTTGTGTCAGGAGGAGGAAGGTGAAGGTTCCAGCCTGCTGGTACAAGATCTGAGTGACCAAGGTACAACTCAGCATTGCAAAGGTTTGCAATTCCAGACCTATTTCTGTTCAAGCATATAGCTCAGACCCATATACGCATTTCTTTGAAATTCGCTCCCCCAAATTCAACAATGTACTGTCAAGAGTATACATTGGATGGCCCATAATTTCTTTCACTTTCCCCACAAGTTCATAGCCCTTTGTTTTCGGAAGTACTGCACTTCTTTGCTATAATGATAATGCTCAAGTATTGAAAGTGCTAAACAAAAGCAGCTCAGTCATTGATATCTATCCCAGTGATTTCTTGTGAGAAATACAAAGTACTCATTTCTCAGAAACACTAAGTTTTCCTATAAAAACATGTTATAGAACTGGACTCTAGAGAAATATTGTGCAATATATCTTCACTAAAGTGGTGATTAATTCACAGTAATTTACCTTGAGTTGTTTGAGCATATCTTTCACAATGGTGTGACAAAGGTTTGGCTTTATCTTGGTTTTTTGGCTGGTTTTGTTTCATTTGGTGCATGGTTTTGGTTTCTGTTATGCTTTTTGTTCTTTTGTTTCTAGGACAGAGAAATCTACATCTGTGATAAGACGTTTTACTATGTGTTTTATCCTTGCAGAAATGAATGGAAGATACATTCCTGGCACAATATCACCAAATTCTATGCCTGTTTGTGTTCTCTTCCAGGCACCATCAAGACTCACTTTCACTTCCTCCAGCAAAGCAATTTGTTTAAGCCAAATGACTTCTAATTTTCACAAGAGGAATTTATAAAACCCAGCACAGTTCAGTTTCTGCTACAGCTGCCTCCTCCTTAGTC
>NW_008691818.1:227823-232278 GCF_000695815.1 Acanthisitta chloris | reverse complement strand
GAATGGGAAAGCTGTGCTGACAGAAAATGAAGGTAGCATAAACAATACAGATTACAGCAGTAAAAACAAAGTCAGGTATAAACTACTACAAGTGGATTCAAGAGGGGAGAAAACTATATGAAATATCAGATTGTTGAGAGCAGCTTAAGCAGCACAGTTGGAGCTGGGAAGTGGAAACTACCGACATGATCTAGAGTCTATTGCTTCCTCCTACTTCCTGTTACCTGCACTTAATGTTTAGATTATGGCTTCTCTGGGATCAGGAAAGCATTTAGTTACTCATTTAAGCTGCATTTTACCCACCAAGGCCCCGACTTTGTAGAATTATTCTAAGCACTGCAGCAATAAAATGAACAATTAAACTTTAAAAAAAAAAGGAAAGAAAAAACTCAGAAAATAATTCCACACATGTTTATTGCTCTTCCTCAGAGAATGAGAGACCATGACATTCAATATTTGTGAGTGACACACCTGGCTGGAAAGCAATTACACAAGGTAGGAAACAGCAAAAACTACAGCTTTTCTTTATGTTTTCCTTTTTTTTTTTAATAAGAGTATATTCAAGTTCTCTTTGTTTACAACTAAAGATATTTTAGCTGTTGAAAATATCAGGTATTCTAATTCTATTAGACAATAGACCAACTTTGCCTAAAACAGATATTTTGAGGGTCCTGTAATGTGCTTGAGTAACCTCTTCTGCAGATGTGCTGAGAAACTGCCCAGTGTGAAAGGAAAATCCTTTCTGTATGTGCACTCAATGTACCTCTTTAGAAATGCAGCAACCAGAGACTCAGCTGCTTGGGGAAACTCTTGACCAAGGAGCATGTGAAATCATCCCTGCAACAGTAAACAGAGAAGGGCATTTGGTTGTTCCATGTTTACAGAGACATTCAGACATCTTTACTGCCCAGAAGCCACTCTTTCAAAATGAGGTAACTTTTAACAGAGGTCGCCTCAATAGGTGGCAACTCTGGGAATTAAGACTTGAAAGAATCCAGGGCTTCTTTCACCTTGCTGGGGAAGTGGACTTCAGATACACACTGAAAGCAAAGTCAGGCCACAGACTTTTACCTGTCACATACTCATCTCTAGACAGTATAAATAAGCATTTCAGTGCTTGCTCAGTCTGACAGTTCTTCGTGTGTTAAAGGTCAGAATACAAAGACAGATGCCCAGTACCTTTTGCAGTCACCATCTTTCAGCCAAAGCAACAAGGACCAAAGTGCTTAAAGCTGATTTTTTTTTGTCATTCTTGATCATATCTAACTGAAAGTAATTCGAGCTGTATTTCTCCTTCTTCTCACCTGATACCAGCTGATACCAACCCTTGCATATCAGTGAAGCAGTGGCTGTTTACAGCATGTATTCCTACATAAAGAAATATTAGAGAATGAGCCCTAATTCTTGTGATCATAGCTAACAGACTGAATTAACTGGTCATGCATGTATTTTGATCTCTCCAGATTACTTTGCATTAATAAGCAGAATGGATTCTACCCACTTTCTGAGCAAACAGATAACACACTTTCTCTTAAAAAAAAAGTCAGAATCCCAGCTATTATAAATATCAATCTTTTGGACAAAACACACCAGGATCAAGGGCTGCAGTTTTAGAGCAACTCATTAGCACAACTGTCGTAGCAAATAAGGCCACTGCAAAGTTAAACAAAACAATATTGTTTACTATCAACATGCTTATTACTGAGATGTTAAATCATCAGAACAATTATTTCAATGTAATCTCTTTTTGGTTTGGGACTGAATCTCTGTCAGAAGGGGAAAAACAAATTATTTTTTTTCTCCTTTAGCTCTACATCCAGGAGTTGTTGAAGCATCAGAAATGCCTTTGTCAGGGGACTAGTAGTGTCAGTTCATATTTGTGTCTCAAAACTTTAGGGAAATGGCTGCTTAACCAAACAGGTGTTGAGGGAGAACAGAGAAAGGGAAAGCTGAAAAGGAAAGAAAAAAAGGAAAAAGAGAAAAAAGCAGATGGTGACCAAGAGAAATGGGGGTTAGTTTTGTGTACATAGCAGTGATGAATTAAAACAAAACAAAAATCAAACAAACAAACAAACCTTCACACAAAATATTCTCTTTACTCAGGACCAGGAATTGTAAAGATTTAGCATACAGCACTGTAGCAACCATCCTTCCTTACCAGTTATTTGCTCTCTCTGAGCTAATCAGACATTAGGCAATCAGAGCTCACTTATATACAAAGTCAACGGATATAAATCAAGAGCAGCTTATATGTTCACCTTTTTGCAGCACAAGTAACAAAGAAATGAAGGAAACAATAGCTTGTACCTGCTTTTTCATTATTGTACTTGGCTTAACTTAGGCCTCTTATTACTGGCAATTAAATTTGGGCCTCCTGAGCATATTGATAGACAGTGGAAAGGCTGTGCCTGCAACATTCAGGCAGGAACTACCTGCACTGCAGGAGCAGAGGAGCCAGTGCCAGCTCACCTGCTTCTTCAGAGAATCACAGAACATCTAGTTCCAATCCCTCTGCCATGGCTGGGGATGCCTTACACTAAACTGGGTTGCTCAGAGCCCCATTCAACCTGTCCTTTAACACTTACAGGGATGAAGCATCCACAACTTCTCTAGGAAACTTGTTCCAGCGTCTCACCACCTTCAACATAATATGATAAGTCTAAAATGGCAATCTAAGAGTAAATCTATCAAACCAACCTATATCTCTCCAATTTAGTGGCAAGGGTGGGTTCTTATCAAAGGCCTTAGTGAAATCTAGGTCAATGAGATCCACAGGTCTTTCCTTATCCACTGGTGCAATTGTTCCATCACTAGGCCAGGCAGGATTTGGTGAAGCCACATTGTCTCTGTCCAACTGCCTCCCTGTCTCCCATATGTTTCAATGTGTCTTCCAGGAGGATCTGTTCCATGATCTTACCGGGCACAGCGATGAGACTGACTGGTCAGAACTTCCCAGGGTGATATCTTGAACCCGTACCGGGCACAGCGATGAGACTGACTGGGCAGTACTTCCCAGGGTGATATCTTGAACCCATTTTTCTGAGCATAAAGATGATAAAGTGCTGAAGGATCTGACCCACAGGACACAAGCCTTATGAAAATTGCAGCTCCACAGCAAGGCAGGGGCAGGGTTGCTTTCACTTCTAATAGCTGAAAGTTTTGTGTTACCTTAACACAGGCTTCAGGACATGTTGGACCTTGTCTTTGTCCGCCTTGAGCATTGTTTGAGCCTTTTTTAACTGCAATGGCAATTGTCAAATGTTCAGGTGATGATTATTTTTATTTTACCTTTACTTTTGTATTTGCAAGTTTGTGCAATGCAACACTTTTATGTATTTTAATCTAATAAATAACAATAGCAAACTGTGACTGTGCAAAACAGGATACCCATGGCTCTAGAACCAAACATAGCCCACCAGGAGGAGATGAATGGGATGGGCTTGAAAGTACAGGCATGGGATGACACCAAGGCTATGAATACTGCACCCTAGAATCTGGGAAGTAATAGGGCGAACAAGCAGAACAAAGAAAACTGTCCAATGTGTGCAAAACATATGTACCATATACAACAAAAGCAGATGCAATGTGGGTTTGCAGACAACTGAAGAAAGAGCAAGGTGTAGAGCATATTAGTAAACATATACAAATGACCCCAATAGGATCTTAGAGGGAGGAGGAAGAAACAGCCACCATCAGCTTGGAGCTCTTCCCAGTGAAGACTTCATGATGCTGATGACTCCCCATACCCTTCACCTCTGACTGATGACCTCAGAGGAGCAATGGAAGACTTGAGGACAACATCAGAGAATGGGATAAATACCAAAAAGTTTGTGTACAGATCACTTTAGCTTCATATACTTTGCATCATAAGTGTTAATATGAGTGTTATAGGAATAACAATAATTCTCTGATTAGGCTGTTAAGACTTTAATTAGACTAATAATAAACTCTTGACTAAGCATAGGAAATGTGTTGCTTCTGCCTACAACAAGATTTTGAGGGTAATAAATCGATAGGAGTTTAAGCAACCCATTCTGTAACTTGGATGCAACAAATTAGTAACAAAGGGAGAGTATAAGAAGTGCTCTCTGAGCATGTATCTTTATCGGTATTATTACCTCCTGCAGACTAACCATCAAACAACTCTGGAGGAAGAAAGGAGAACATGAGAAAAAATAACAGATGATGTTTCTTCACAGGATTTCATCTCCCCAACATTGCAAGGAGAGTTTTGTTACAAGAATACTGGGGTTTTGTTGTCAGGCTCTCAATCCATACAAAGCTACTCTACAGTTATTTAGGAAAGAATGCACAGGCCTTTAAATAGCAAAAGGTCTCTTGATCTCTGGTCTACCTGTCCCTCAAATTCCTAGCCCAGGATGCAAGATGCAGTCCCCAAAGTTGTAGACTCAAACACTTTTCACTGTTTTCTCCTCTACCACAGGCCTTCCCACG
>NW_008691818.1:217366-227790 GCF_000695815.1 Acanthisitta chloris | reverse complement strand
TTCTTGATTTGTTCTGAATTTTGTCTTCCTTGTAGGCCATGAAGAGACTAGCCATCCCAGTTTTCCTTTTCAACATCCCCAGACTAGAGGACTGTTTCTTTGTGAGTAGGTTACTTTGTTTTATTGATATTCACTTAGTCCTTTTAAATATAGATCTCTTCTCATAAGACAAAACTGGAGGGGATTCTTTGCAATACTGAACAGCAAAATACGTTTAACTCAGAAGAAACAGTACATTTAGTTCAAGATTTTTCTTGAACATGGACTTGTCTTGTGCAGCAAATGAACATCAGTAAACAAGTGAAAAAATATCTCCCAAAGTGCTCCTACATGGAAGAACTTGCACATAGAACCTGTTTTCAGTTCTGTCCTCAGTAATTTGCATTTCTTATTCCAAGCCAGAGAGCATAACAGATGTTTTCCTTGTTTTCAACTGCATCTGTAAATTTACTAGATTCAGGGAAATCTTAACATGTGTCTAATATAACAGTATCATTACAGACATGACATTTAATGAGAAATGTTTCTCTATTGATACTTTGTAAAGAAATATTTCACATATATATTCAGATTGCTAAATAATGAAAAGGGTTTAACACTGAGTAGCTGACTAATCTATCAAGTTGCTGAATACCTTCCACCCTGAGTGACATCAGTGTAAATCTGGTAAGTAAAATTCCAACAGTACACAGACAAATAAGAACAAGTGAGTTTGTGTGTGTTAAAATCTTTATCTATTGCTTTGACAATGTACACAGTAGCAAATAAATAATTCCAGATTTACAGTGTTAATAAGCTAAAATATCCATATTGGCACATCAGCCCCAAATGAAAAGCAGCAACTAGACTTTTATAAAGAAAGAATTATTATTTTGTCAAATCAAGTAAGATCTCATTAATAAAATAAGGATTTTGCTTAAAAGACTCTTTGTCATTAAACTCTAAGCCAGTGAGAGAGATCACATTGAGGAAAGCACTGATAAAAATAACTTTAGAAGATGAGCTTTTGCTGCCAGTCAAATCCTGCATCAATTATACATTACATGTGAAAGACCTTGCTGGCTGCAGCCTCCTCCTGCACTAGCCAAATCTTATAACCAGGCAAGGGGAGAATCCTTTCATTAAAGAAGAATCTGGATAGCACTGAGTCTTTTATTATCTCACAGTAAAGGTGGTGCCTCAGTACTGCTAAGATAAAAGGGATACAAAAGCAGGTCAACCTCATTGTATGGAAGTCCTTTATGCAATCTGACGAATTCTGCCTTATGTATCAATATGTTCTATTTCCCTTTTAGACAAGATGCTGCAATAGGGCTGTGTCTCCATAGACACTGCATAACACAAGCATCAAAAAAATCCAAGCCACTTTCTGAAAAACAATTACACAGTAGCACTTCAGGGAGTTAGTGGGACAGCATAGGTAAAATCCCATCAATTTTTGCTTTTCTTCTTTTATGAAAAAAAATCTAGTCCATTTTAACATTACAAATCCAAAACTCTTTCTTTCCTATAATTAAAATAAAAACATGAATTTATTTCCAGTTTCATCAAAGAAAATCCAGAGTAACTACAGGAATATAAATTAAGTTTCTCCAAATTTATGCAGCAAACATTGCAATTGAGATCTGAATGCTCAAGTGTCCCTATATGGAATAATAAACCACAATCTTTCTGGAAGAAAATATAGAAAAATTTAGAGGATTAAAATAGATAAATTGCATACAGCATCTCTGCTGTAGGTGAGATATTATGCTGGCAGAAAGAAAAACAATGGATAGTTCTAAAAGAGAGAACTTACATCAATGTCTGTACTCATAACACTTCATTAATCTATCAATCAATGATTTATGGATAGATTTGTCTTATTACTCAGTAAGGCTTTTTTTAATCTGTGTTTAGCTCATAGAAATACCTGTTCATTTTTGCATTCCCACCTTAATCTTTCTACTTGTATTTAAAACAGACTGTGGAAACTTTGTGTCACTTCTAATAAATTCATAGGAGCAGAGGACTAAACTGCAGTTTCCCAAATTTTAACAGGGCATTTCACATCTGGAGGACCACAGAATCAGTAACTTGTCATCTTTCCCCCTGGGTCAAGGAATATGCAAAATTTTTATGAAACAGTATTGCTCCCAGATAGACTCTCAGGCTTTTGTCTCAGCGTATAGCACTCAAATCCATGGCCTGAATTTGGTCTCAAAGTAATACAACAAAAGCCTCCCTCTACCTGAAACACTTTGGAGGTATTGGGTAAGATTCAAGAACCTCAGCATGAAAGCTGACACAGACAGGTTTGTGTGTGGTACACATTGGTTTGCCCATGTACATTAGTTCTACGAATTCCTTATATAATAAATGAAGATCCAGACCACAATTTAGTTGCCTGCACTCAGGTGTCTAATTTCACTTCAGAGACATGAAAGCATCCTGCCAGGCCTCCAGACACAGAGAACACTTTGGGGCCTTCCACAGGTCCTGCTTCATATATGCCAGCTTTAGGGGTACACCCTAGACCGTCATAAAGATGCCTAACAGTGAACCAAGGTGCTACATCTTCATTTATCTGCCTGGAGTAATACCAACATAAGCTCAAAGCATAACACCAAGGTCAGTAAAATATCTGAGTAAAGACACATAATATATGTCAAAACAGAGGAGCAGTGTTCACATAGAAACACTTCTTATGCGAACACTTCCTTATCTGTCAGTCTAACATCTGATCTGATCTTTGCCTATATATTCTTATTAGAATATATAGAAAAAAAACGTCAAGATATGGAGACAAACCCTTCTCCTGTCAACCCAAATGATCTGGGATATATTGGGATACTTTTGTTGACATTGGGTTAATGTTCTGAAATCAATTTAATGACACAGAGTAAACTACTAATAATAAACTACTGTCCCTTACAAGCAGGGGAACAGAACTGTAACCTTCAAGATTTTGAGGAATATGGTGGTAGTGTAGCTGAATAATAAACCATGCCTGCTGCAAAAGAAAATCTACTTTTTCTTTTTTTTTTTTCCCAGCAAAGAATTAAATCAAGATATTGCAGGTCTGTAATAAATCCCAGAATTTTTTTCCAATAAGATTGAAGGCTTCTCAAATCATGTTTGGTCTGCTAATTACTTAAATGCATTAGTAAACAAGGATTGCAATCAGAAATTGATAATGCAACAAAGTGTTTATATGTGACTCTTACAATTAGCATAATAATAAAATTAGCAAACACCAGCTGCTAAGGGGTTTCATTTGCAGTTTTGTTATCTGCTTAAGGTGGAAAAGAAGAAAATCTGAGTAGAAAAAACAGGACATTTTAGGAACTCTTGAAAATCACACTGTTCTGTCATTGGTTTGTACTGGACTTCATTTTACGTCGGCTTTGTGGTGCATCTGCTACCTGCAAAACTTCAGGTCTTTATTTAAAAATCTAAACCTTTTCTTCCAGTTTAGTCAGATGAATGAAAATTAATGAAGTAGTTAGGTGATATTTGGGCAGGGAAATGAGTGAATTCAGAAACTTTTGGAGTCACTGTTCTACCTCTCTTCATGTTAGCTTTTAAAAGTATTTAAAATTCAGTCTCTGTTGAATTCAGCATATGAAGCAAAATCCTTACAAATAGAAAGCAACCGTGTCACAAATCAGGATTCACTGAATCCCATTATGTACAGTGCGTGTTACATTGGTCACGCAAGTTTACATCAATCATAAAAAGTTGTAAAGCTCAGGGCAACCGAGAGATATGCTTACATCATCTTCTTATAACAGGATACGTCTGCAGGCCAGTTTGCCACTGATCAAACCAGTGAATTGTTCACAAATTTACCAACCAGGTTTGGTACTAGAAGTCTCTGTAAAGGAGAAAGAAAATATTTATCTCAAATACATCTCCTGTTTTCAGTGCTAGAAAGAAAGCATGAAATCATCTGATCACAGCAATAAATTCCCATCTGCTGCTACTCTGACTCCACCCTATTAGAGACTGTATCTTCATTGAGACATAATGAATAATCTTTCCTTCTGAAGGATAACAGAGGAGTTTTAACACAGTCATACCAAATTTGAAGGATCTCCTCAATTATGAGGAGTTGCAATGTTATTAATCATTAGACCTTCATTCTTTCAACAACTGATGATAACATCCTCTAAAGCACTTTGTAGCACTTCCTGAGTCCAGCTTTGGTTATCTGCCAACATGCTGGTGAACCACTTTGATGAACTCCTTAGATTTCCCTGTGAGAAGCAGTCCCAAACTCAATTTTTCATGTAGTTGTTGAAGTGTCTTGGTTCACTCCCTTCCTGCTTTCCTCTTATATCCAATCAGAAAAAGAAGGTCAGAAAACCCAAGTTGTACAATGGATATTAGGGGTAGGAACAACCATGCAAAGGGGATTAGGTTTTTTTTTCTTGATGCCATGCTGTTGACCCAATAGAATAATGTTCAGATGGATATGATGATTCTTTCCTTTCAGAAGAATATCTGCTCTGATGTTTCTCACCTTATTCCTCTTTAAAATAGAGGAATTTGTACTCCTTCTCAGGCTAAGCTGCATCTTGCTAGCATGATCTATACCTGTGTGGGCACTCCTTACATTTTCTTTGACTCTAGCACATTCAGACAAATAACTACTTCTCTTTCTCAGTGGAATAGGAAACCTCAGGCAGTTTGTTTCACCCAATATGACCCCTAAAACTTCTCTTGTTCCTCTTTCTTACTATCACATTTTCTCACTAGTTTCTTCATAATCTCTTTTGCTCTATTTCCCCTTTTGTTTTATTTTCTGTCTTAAAACACTACTGCTGCTGCTTTTTTAAGGAACAATGGCATTGAAATAATCTCCATTTTTCCTAAACCATCTTTCTGCCATTCTTATTTACCTCAGTGGTGAAAGACTGCAATGCAGACTAATCATGAGGCCAAAAGCTGTAACTATGATAGCTCCTTTATGCTGTTTACAACATAAAGCAGATTTTGCCACATTAGACAGATTGTCTCTAAAATATTTGAGCAATTTTGTAAAAAAGAAGTGTCTTCTTAATTCAACCTCACTCATGGGTGTTTTTGTTTTCAAATGCATGCACAGAGACAAAATGTAGTATAAAAAAAATCTGTCATCATTACATACAGTACTTTCTTTAAGAACTACTCCAGAGTTTAATCACCAAACGGGGTACCAGATAATTAAAATGTTTAAGGAAGAATGACACCTGCTCTGTTTTCAGTACACAAAGAACTCTCTGCTGTACAGAATCATAGAATCATTAAGGTTGGAAAAGACCTCTAGGATCATCACATCCAACCTTCAATCAAATACCACTATGTCAACTAAGCCATATCTCAAAGTGCCACATCTACCTATTTTTTGAACACTTACAGGAATGATGGCTCCACCACATCCCTGGGCAGCCTGTTCAAATGATTAACCACTCTTTCAGTGAAGAAAGTTTTTGCTAATATCCATCCAACCGGAACATCCCTGGAGCAATCTGAGGTAATTTCCCCTTGTCCTAGCACACTGGGCTGTTCCTGCAGAAAAGAGAGCTCTGATCCACATCCCTCACCTTTTGTGCTTATTCCAGATGGTGTAAGGCATAGCACAGCATGTATAAGGCAATGTAAGGTATATGCAAGAAATATCTACAAAGGTAAAGGAAACAGACTAGAAACATAGAAAATTAGGAAAATAATGTATGTCAAAAAAGTCTTGTTAAGGTCTGTGAACATTTAAAGGGAAAAGTGAGGCACAGCTCTTACCTTTCCCATCAAATTTCTATAATATATACCTCTAAAGCAGCTTGAAAAATTTAGGGGTCTCCCAGTTCAGCTGAAGTCCTGCTGTCAGAAGTCAATGAGAACACTAGTGAAAGAGATGGAACAAAAACAGAAACTAAGAATCTCCAGGAGTGTGGCTTTAGCCTATATGGGGTTAGAGGCAGCCCACCACTGTGGAGCAAACCCAGTCAAACTGGTGGATGTGGAAGGAACAGAGGTATGAGCACCAGCTGAGATCTAACAATCTCTTCCTGCTTGCTCTCAAAGTCAATGTCCCAGCCCTTTGGAAACTTTTCTATAGATAGGCTTTCCTAAAGGACACCTCAAAACAAGACTCTAAAAAGGTTTCTCTGAATTGCCATTGAGGAATTCCACATTTTTTTCGCTTTGAATAAAGCCAGAACTTAGGTATAACAGCTAGCTAATTTAGATATCTGAATTTTGATAGTGTTGCTATACCTATTTTCTCTGTGGTTTCAATTTCTTATCCATAAAACAAGAACAGCCACTCTACATGGATGTCAAAGGAATGTTGCAATGATAAATGCATCAAAATGGTTGCAAGGTTATAGTTAGACAATGGAAAAAGTATTACTGTGTTTGTAGATAGATTGCCCTGTAATGCCATTACTGTTCCCTCAGATTCATTATTTTTATTCATGGATAATAACATGATGTGCCCTCAGCATGCATAAGGAAGCAGTTTTGCAAATGCTTCACTATCAAATATCAGAAAATAGAATTTTTCCCTAAGAGTTTGCAACCTAAGATATGATAGTGATAAACAAAACATGACAGTATCAAGTTACAGCTCAGATAAACAAAGGGACAAGGTATCTTGGCATCATCTAATGTAACATCATCTAAAATGCAGATGTGTCCCTGCCCCTCAACAAAACACAGCCAAAAAAACCCAAATAAATAGAATGTTTAACTCTATATTACATTTATGGGTCTAGTCACATATTTTCTCATCTTGTGAGATTAACAACCAGATTTTATACGTATTCTGAGGGACAATAAGCAGGCAAACAAACTATACTGGGAACAACGTGCACACAAAATGCAACACCTGATAAAGCTAGCCAAACAAACTGTAATGGAAGATGGTAAACTAAACTGGGAAGGTTGGATGTAATGGCAAAACTTGCTCTCAACGCTCCACAAAATGACATTTTCCTTTTGGAGTCTTCTAACCACATTCAAAAGCATGTAGAGTTCAACTTCAGGTTTCTGAGCTCTTCCAGGGGAATTACCCAAAGCCTTAAGCAGTCCATGGAAAACTCCCTACTGACTTTAAAACTTTTTAAATCAGATGCTTGCAGTTGGTTTCATCCCACCTACCTTTAGCCATCAAAAACTTAGACATGTACTCTAAGATAGTTATCATCACATTTTAACTTGTAAATGAAGAGAGAATGACACCTCTGGAAAGGAAAGTATCTATCACAAATATGTATTTTTCTTGGCAGGGAGGGAGCCGTCTTGAAATTCCTCTATGAACTATAAAGGGAGTCAAGAAGGTTAGTTAGATGGACTGAAATATGCAATAAAAATTTTGCCCTCATTTCACAGAGTCATGAAAGACAGAGTAAGATTACAATTCTAGAAAGAAGGTTTAAATTTTAAATTTAAGCTTATCTTCAACTACATTCAACTGCCTTCTTGAAAATCCTGCCCTATGGCTTGAAAGCAGAAGTTGAAATCACAGCCAGAAAATGATGACTAGTGATATTGACAGACAGCCTTAAGGCTCTAGTATATATGCAAGGTTTTGAAGGAAACCCATGTCATGTTCAGACTACAAGAGTATAATAATTATCATTCACTACTGGCTGGATTACTTGTCAGTGCCTTGGTTATGTGGATTTGCATAGATTTGTAAGCCAGCATTTTTGTACGTCACTAGAGAAAACGAAGTTTGAGAGCCAGACCCTTCTTTATTATGCTTATCTGTTGTTTATCAGTGCATTATCTTGCTATATGCTCACAGAAAGGACATTTCTTGTCTGAGGTCCCCTCTGAGACTTTTTGTGAAAGGTGACTGTCCCAGCAAATGAGAAAAGCACATAATGGGCCAAGCTCCCAGGAATGATCAGTCAACAAGAGCCTGTAGTTTCCACTTTAGCCCCTTTTTTCAGCTCCTTTACAGAGAACAAAATTGTACATCTAAAAGCTGGGTTATGGAGCTGAAGAACTGGTGATAAAGCAAATTGAGTTTCTCTTATTGATTTGAAGCATTTCAGACTGGTGTAACTGAAGAGCAGGAAAACTGTTCAGGAAAGGGTGGCTGGGGCAGGTTAGAGAAAGACTAAATCCTCTCTGTCAGTGTTATACAGATCTCCACATGCATTCTCAAACATAATACAGCTGGCTGTGGCAGAGCTTTCCTATTTATCCCATGTCCTGGAGTTCTTGACAGCACAGATGTAACTTTGTGGCAAGTTTGAAAAGCAAAACGACAACATATACAGCTCATTCTTGTGATATTTTCATTATTTTGAGCAATTCGCATTCATGGTTTGTGAGACTAGACGACAAACTTTTCTTAATACGTGTACAATCACCCAAACACACCTTGCCAGGAGGAGAGGTAAACAAATGAGAGCACCAATTCACTTCTGCACTTGTATCTCAATGAATCACTCAAAACTTTTCAAAATAATGCAAATGTAAATTTTCTGGTCTAAGAGTCCCTCAGATACAATCTGCCATGCTGTAAATAACTCTATCAGATGCAGAGAAACAGGGAAATCATAGCTGCTGCAGATCTTAGCATCCATGCTGGTATCAGTCTCAGTTACAGGGATAAATCTGAATATTTTGATATTGCTCATGAAGTCACAATGCTTCATTGCCTTCTTGAGAGCTAGCATGTAAATAAGATGAATGTACTGTAACAGCAAGACCTAGAAAACTAGGCAGCCAAGGTTTGCCCCATTCATTTGTAAAGTTTATAGCCCTGGGTAACATAGATCGTAGAAAGTGTAAATGGTCCTCTACCAGAATTTACTGACCTGGAAGGAAAAGGGTGGGAAATCAACATCTACACTGGTAATAAAACTGGGAGCAAGGGCAGTCTTGTCTGCCAGTTGCCTGCCTGAAATATTTACTGTGATTCTGCACATCCTCTCTAAACAATTTATTGTCCTATATTGTATAATTAAAAGAATTGTCAGCTAAAAGTTATTTTCTTTGCAGTGAAGTCTATGAGTAGATAGATATGGCATTTCTGAAGCACCCTGTGGTGGCAGGTTAAATATATCTGCTCATGTGACAGAACAGGAAGCAGAAAGGCCGTTTTTTTTTTTCCTTTATAGAACTGAGGAAGCCTACATGTTCCTCTGAGAACAGAACCAGTGCAGAGGAAACCAAGAGAAGCTCTGTCTAGCTTAGAGTGGTCATTCCTTTTTTTTTCTGATATTAGTCTTGGAAACAGGTATTATAGTCCTTATACAAGTTGTTAGCCTTGGGAACACACACAGCAGACCACTTGCAATACAGAAAAATACAAAAATGACCTATAAAAATGTCATCCAATATGTATTTTAAAAATATAATTAAAAGCGATCAAGGACCTTAATAAAGCCTGGAACTCAAGACTAGAATGAGACATGGTAAGATAATTCAGACAGTCATGGATAATGGATCACACCTGATGCATTAGAAGGAAGTTAAGCAAAATTTAATTTTATCAATGGTGCTTGTCAGTTTGCATGAAATCTGTCCATAGGTTTAATCCCCAGTTTTTGAACAGGTGTCTTGTTGGGGGGTTTTTTGTTATGCAGATCGTTCACACTTCCTTTCAAAATCCTCTGCCCACAATTAAATCCTATCTCTCCAACAGCAGAGGAAAAGTTCCTAAACATGTTGATATTTTGTCTCTTAGGATCAGTGAAAATCTCCTCAAAATATAATCTTTGTTCCGGAATATCCACAGTGTCCTGCTGACTATGTCATCTTGACTTTCTGCACAATCCTTCCTTATCCTACTCCCATTGCAGCTTCTTAACTCACTTGCAAGTATTCTTGACATATGCCAGACCTTTGTCTTGGTCAAAAATCATGAGAATCTTGAAGAGAAAGCAGAGTGAAAGGTGTTTTCCTTTCAAATGTGAAGTTGTTTCTGTACGGAAGTGCAAAGAACTAATTGACCTAATTTATCTGGCCTTAAATATATATATATATATATATATCTGAATTTGATCCAGGCTCTGATGTGCTTATTTTACACAGGTGTCTAAAAAAATAATTTCCCTTCCAGAAAGAGTGCCTTTCATCTCTATGAAAAAGGGGAGGTGATGAAGTAAAATATTTGGCTTTTGGAACAAACACAAAACACCCTCAAAATCCATAAATGTGTTTTTCAATCAGTTTCAGTAGCAATTGTTTATGACATACAATTTATATTCCCTTAACACTGTTATTTTACACAGGTGTCTAAAAAAATAATTTCCCTTCCAGAAAGAGTGCCTTTCATCTCTATGAAAAAGGGGAGGTGATGAAGTAAAATATTTGGCTTTTGGAACAAACACAAAACACCCTCAAAATCCATAAATGTGTTTTTCAATCAGTTTCAGTAGCAATTGTTTATGACATACAATTTATATTCCCTTAACACTGAGAGAATGAGATGCAGGATTATC
>NW_008691818.1:180734-217339 GCF_000695815.1 Acanthisitta chloris | reverse complement strand
TACATGAAGAAGAACTAAAATTCAGTGAAGACAAAAACCCCAATTCAAAACAGTTAACCTCTGCCTTTAGAGGGAAGATGACACAGAGAGGTCAAACAGGACATCTCCAATAGATCTGGGACTTAAACCTTTTTTTGTCTATGGGGAATTCGCTGCCTCAATAGCAAGACTATATTGTTGAAAAATGCTAAATACAAATCAATCTAATTTTAAATCTAACTCTTCCAATCCCAACATCATAATACATTAGTTTTTACTCTGTGAGTATCATTTTGTGCTCATTAAACTGAAGGGCAGACAGTTAAAAATCTCTTCTAATTACCCACCTTTCTAAAAACATTTAATAACATTTACTAATTCAATCTTTTCAAACAATGGAAAGACTTCTAATTATTTTCCAATTAAAATGTCACATTCTTCAGAATATTTATTTTATTTGCATAAACCTCTCTTATTTCTCTTCAAGCTAACAAACTTTCCACATATTGCTTTTCATCTCGTGCTATGAATTATTTCTATGTCTACACTTCTAGGAAGGGGGAATTTGATATAATTGCCTTAAACATTTCTTTGCATGACTAAGTACATATTTGGTAGAGTAATGGAGTTTACAGGGTGCATAATATGCAGTTGCAGTGATGAAAACCAGTAAAGTTAAGGCATTTGTTAACACTGATGAGATTCCATGCTATGTCTGAGGCTGAACAAGAAAGCTTTTAGTTTGGTGAACCATATTTAATTTTGAAATATGACAGCCCTTCAGCTGACCAATACCATCCTGCCACAGTCTTCTTTATGCTTCAGAGTAATGAAAAGATTTATCTCTGAAATGGGGTAATATAAAAACTTGCTTAAAATGCCAACAAGCTACCAAAATAACCAAGTTCTCTATTTTAGAGAATACATAGCATACAAACACTCAGCATTATCACATGCCACATTCCTCTAATGTAAGTTGTACATAGATAAACTTCTTAAATTACCAGTACCACAAAGGAATAATGAGGATACATTCTCTAATACTGCCTGTTGCGGTATCTACTGAGGAGATAAACTGCATTGCTGATACTTGATTCAGGTTTGCAGAAAAGAGGTTTCTGCTGGATATTGTCAAAGAAGGTCAAGTGAACTTTCCATTCCATTTCGGAACTACCTCTATAGCCCTTTTGATTTTTGCCATATGTAGTTTAAAAGCACATTATGAAAAATATAGGTGGCAAATTCATCTCTCTAGAATTGCTACACTGGAGAACCATTATCCTATATGTCCCTCCCCAGGAGTACTGTCACAGTTGGTCAGCCTTCAGGTGATGCATGCTCTGTCTATGATTAAACAGCTCCAGTAGTACACCCAAAGTGGTGGGTTCATTAAACTCCTTGCTTGCTTTGTTCGTGGATGGTACCTCACTCATCTCTAAGAAGGGAGCATTACAGCTCTCCAGAGTCAAAACCCATGGCTTTTACAATGTGAACTAAGGTTTTGCAGCTGCAGGAAATTTCTGTTCCTAAATTAGGTAGAGCACTGTTGAAGTCTCATGATACTCTTTCCAATCCACTAAAGGATTTTACTTTGAGATGTGTAAAGATGGAAAAGCATTACTTCAAGGGAGGAAGAGATGTGATTCTTAGGGAGTTGCTCAACACTGGACCCAAAACTTAACTCCTTATATCCTTCCTGTCACCTAAGGATACATATTTTCACCCAAAGAAATCAAGTGCAAAATGTTGTCATTTTTAAATAACATTTCTGACAACTGTTTTGCACAGATATAAGTTATGGTCTACTTGCAATTGTAAGGAGCTAGAGATTAGGGCAGGGAGAAATGCTTTACGGCTGCTTATACTCACTTAAAACTCTGTAGTTGAAATTTTTTATTTTTTAAGGATGAAAAGAATCCTGAAAGGCAGAAAGCTGTCCCTATTTTTTAAAGAAAAAATATGCATGATGGCATAAAAGAAGGTAATTGGAATGAGGGCTGGTTTGCTAGACAAGGATAGTAGTGAATCTCATTGGGATATAAAGGAATTCAGCCTTCATTTGGACAACTCATATGAAATATGAAATATTGGTCTTGCTTGCTTACAGATCCCACACTGTAATATTCTTTGGTCTGTTTATAAACCCTGAGCACCTTCTCCTACATTCCCCAGCAAAATCAGGAGCTCTTGAATTGAAGCACTTATTTTACAAATTCTTTTTGCCTCTTCAAATGATATAAACCATTGAACATGGTGATTATTACAGAGTTTGATGACACAGTGCACTGAAAATTCCAGCAGGATGAAAGTGAGAAAGAGCTAGGAAGGAAAAAAAAAAAAGCAAAAGAAAAAGAACAGCACTCCAGATGGCGAAGGTAAGACAATAATTAAAGAGAGGCTGATAGCAAAAATCTGAAAGAAAAGAGTAAAGATTAAAAAAAAAATATACCAGGCACATGGGATAGAGTATGATAACATGAATGAAAAAAACCTGCAGCGCTTTTATAAGTATCATAAATTCAAATAGTTGATGGGGAAAAAAAACGTGACTAGCAACTCAGAGGCTGAAAAAGAGACAAAGTGTAAAAAGAGACAGAAAAAGGGAATCAGATGTGTGAAATGAGGTCACTAGACAAGTGAGAAGAGGTGAGATCTTGATTGCACTCTAGCAGCATGTTTGGGTCGGGGTTCCTACCAGCCTGTGTGGAATGCAGGGTGGATGTGCTGGGCAGCACAGCAGACCGGGGCTGGAGGGTGGGTAGACTGCAGGCAGGGAGAGTATACCCCACCAAGCTGGCAGCAGCAGGTTAAATGCTTTCTCCAGTGTGAGTAAAGGGGTCCCCACACAGCAGACTGTTTTAGCTAACAGGTGGCGTGAGAAGATCTGACAGACGAAGTTTATTACAGTCTCCCAGCAGAGCATGAAGTGAGTAGATGTTCCTAATGACTGTGTACAAAGTGACTGGCTCACCCCTGTCTGTTGAACAGCTTGAAAGTAGGATATTTTACCCTGAGGAAGACTGACCTGTCTTCTCCAGACTTTTTTTGTTTTCCTCTTAGCATTTAATAATGAAAGCTTCCTCTCATGCAGCAGACTGGCTGCTGCCACCATGTCCCTGTGGCCATGAGGCTGACAGTGTCCAACAATCTCTAGGTAATCTTTGCCCTGCAGAACCACAGAGAATGGCTCTGTGTAAAGCATTTGGAAAGGCATCAGCTTTACAGAGGAAACTCAAGGGTCTGTTACCAGCGGGTTGCTCTCTGGTATAGCTGACCAAATGCACTGCTTTGAAGCTGAAGGACATTAAGTCTGTGTCATGATGTTTCTTTTTCTCAGTGCTGCTCCTAATAGGATTGCTAGATAATATTTTCATACATTTTCGCTTGTCTTATCTGATCTCTGAACACTGTTGAAACTGATAATGCACGACAAAACCCTTTTGGAGAAAAATAGGCTGCTGTTTAAAGAGAAAACAGGCCACAGAGGTTTGGATTAGGGCTGTTTCAGAGAGAGAAAAAGAATGAAATTTTATACAGGTCACAGTGTGAGCAGGAGAGACGCAGGAGTGTCTTCTCACTGTTGCAAATACACTTAGTCTGTGTGTTTATGATTGTGTCTGCAATGGACAGAGAGAGCAGTACTGACTAAAAGCAAATTTCAGCTTGAGCATTTGAGGAGATCTGGGACATAATGAGTACAGATTGTTGTCTGACATTCCTAATAAGGATTCAAATTTGGGCATTCCCACAGTGATTGTGCTGCACTTTATTTTCCCCATATGTAAAATAGACTACTGCCCAGCTCATATGCCTACAGATATTTACTGTAAGTAAACAAGCTCTTTCTACTCTCTATGGACAAGACAGATTCATTGTAACATACAGTATAGCCCAGGGATAGATTCCCTAGCAGGATGCTGGGAGAAGTACCAGCACTGCTCTGTACAGAACAAATGCTCCTGATTGACCAGAGTATTGAATCCTCACCCATATCCCAGCTTCATCTGCCTTTGTGTATTCATACTGCCTTTGAGGAATCATTAGAAACGGCTATAAAAAAATGTTGGATGAGGACCATGAAGAGAAACATGGAGCGGTTTGGGGGAAAAAGCCAGGTAGTGATAAGAGGTCCATGTATTTATGTTTTAGCATAGGCTCAAAGCATTTATGATAGAGACATGGTGGAGATCCTGTAGAGGACCAAAGTTCCCTTCCTTTGTAAACAGGGACTCCCAGTCATGTGATGCCATAGGTGCAGGGAGGAGAGGTCTCCCACTGGGCCAAGCACAAATACTGCAGCTCTCAGGAGACAGCAACAGCAGAAGACTGGGTTTCCCAGAGGCATTTTCTAAATGCTGTTTCTACTGAGGCAGAATGAATCACCTCAATGCAGCAGATTCTGTTCAGATTTCTGAGCATTTTGCATTGCTGTGTACTAAAGGAGACATGTCCATTTGGTGTCTATATTAATAGGGATTTGTCTCACCTGACTCCCTGTGGGTCAGTCACCAAGGTCCAGCCACAGCAAATGGAGGTCCAGCCACAGCTACTCCAAACATCTGGCTTTAAATAAGATAGCTTCTGTCTGTGAACTGCCAGTTTTTTCTCTACTGACTAAAAAGGGATTGCAAACAACACACTCAGATGTAGATATCTACTCTATAAATGTCTGAATTTGCCAGGATGAATCTTTATCTATCTGAACCAAATCACACACTCCATTTTGTTAATGAAAGTTGTCTTCCAGCTTTTACTTTAAACTTTTAACTCAGAAGAAACTGTTGAATATCAAACATTGGGGATCAATCAAGCATCATTAATAAATGCAGAGTAGATGCAAGAAGCAGAATAAATATAAGCAAAGAATAAATGGTTTGGTTGGGAAGGAGGGTAATAACATCTTTCAACAGTTTTGCAGGCAGCTGTGTTATGATGGAGCAATCATGGAAGGGAGTCTGAGCTGAAGGGTATCTTATGATCCTGAACAGAGTTATCAAAAGCACAGTGGCTCTTATATATGTAACAGAAATAGAGACCGAGATTTTGTTTGAAAGTCTGCACTACAGAGTTATCAAAAGCACAGTGGCTCTCATATATGTAACAGGAATAGGGACCGAGATTTTGTTTGAAAGTCTTCACCTAGGTTAACTGCAAGAGGAAATTCAGTAACTATAGACCACCAGGCAAGAAAGATGCTGAGCATATACTTTGGCTAGTCTTTCCCTGTGAATGAAAAGTGTGTTTATTTGAGAAGCTGTTTCTCAAAGTCGTTTTGCTCTGCTTTTACTACCAGAACATTTTGAACATTTGCATTGTCTGGGAAAAGGCACATCTTCGTTATGGAGAATAACTAGAGGTATGAAGTTTCAGCACCATTTGCAAAAAAAGGGTCAAGCAGATAGTCTAAGTATGTGACTGGCTCTAAGACAAAAGCAGGAGACAAATACTGAAACTAAGTATGTGACTGGCTCTAAGACAAACGCAGGAGGCAAATACTGAAGGAGCACAAATTGGATCCAGTATATCAGCCTGGGAGGACCCAACTGTGGAAAGCATATTGGCTAGCAATATCTGCAGTTTAGCTTGGTTAAGTGGGATTGCTGTATGCTCATACAAGTAGTCAAATCAGTCAGCCTTGCCTAGACTGGCTTCAGTGACACAGTCACAGGAAATTATACTGAACAGGATTTCAGGAGGCCATCATGTTTATTGCATGCCTCCAAACAGACTTAATGGCTTGTCCTGATCCTCTTACAGGTGAGAAAAAAGCCACTTCTCACATCTGGAGTTATACTATACAAAGGTTGGTAAAGTCATCCAAACACAAAATGCATAGCATTTTTCACAGTGTTTCCTGCATATCTTATGGAAATTCATTACATGGCTTAGTAAATTCAAATGGTTTTGCTGACCTTTCATTGGTAGTTTGCTCTAACGTGAGATTTTTTAATAAAGCATCCATTGAACAGCCACTTCTCACATCTGGAGTTATACTATACAAAGGTTGGTAAAGTCATCCAAACACAAAATGCATAGCATTTTTCACAGTGTTTCCTGCATATCTTATGGAAATTCATTACATGGCTTAGTAAATTCAAATGGTTTTGCTGACCTTTCATTGGTAGTTTGCTCTAACGTGAGATTTTTTAATAAAGCATCCATTGAACATACCCTGTCTGACCTTTCATTGGTAGTTTGCTCTAATGTGAGATTTTTCAATAAAGCACCCATTGAATATACCAAAACCTGTCACATCACTTCATTTTTGTAAAATATTTTGTCAGGTTCATTGCTAGACACTGTGATGCAGCATGATATCTTTCTTGACTAATTAGAGAGCTTATTCTTTGGCTGACAGTTTCATTTCAAACAAAAAGGAAACAAAGAATGACACAACCCATATATCTTTTGCTTGCACATATTCCCACACATTATCTAGAACAATACAAAATAATTTGTTGGATTTCAAAAGATTAACCAGCTACTTCAATTTCAGATCTCATGGAGGACTGGTTCATAGAAGGTGTCTGGAATACTTCACAAATAATAATCTGTAGCTCACAAACTGTCATAACTATTTCCTGGTCTGGTTACTTCCAAAAATAAATGTAGTAATAAATAAATAACTTGCTAGGCAATGAAAACATCTGCTTATTCTGACTTGTAAAACCAATCCTGCTCTTTATTTAATGCAGGTATGAACACTCCAGGCTAGAATTTTTGTACTTAGAAAATTCGTCTCACAATTAAAATAGCTGACAAGGATAGGTCACAATTCTCCTGGTTTTCAGGACACCCAACAGTGTAAGAAAAGCTCATCAATTTTTGTATATACCAGTAAGACATTTGTTGACAGCATAGTAGCTTTTATCCATCAATATAGTCCCCCCGGTGATATATGTCAGAGCATCCTGAGACTTTATGGATTTATCCTTGTAAGGGTTTTGACATGAGTTACAACAGCTTTACCCTCAGTGTACAGACAGTAGAGATGAGGCATTTGTCCAGAACTATAAAGAAACTATGTCTAGTTTTCTTGAAACCTATCCTAAAGTTTTAAACACAACACACAATTATCCTTATCTTATGTCACCAGGACATCATCTAAAGACAAAAGGATCCATAGAGGTCATTTTGTCAGCTCCAAACTGAACCTTTAGAACAGAATAAATGCAGTTTATGCCAGATCTTTCTTTTTGGACTGGTTGAAAACACTGGACCAAGGCATGCAGTCATGCAGATTAGGAGGAAAATATATTCTGATGATAGAGGACATGTTGATGCTCCCAATTCTTTCTCCTTTTCAGTATTTTCTTCCTTCAGATTAGAAACCAGACTTCTGCAAGCAGCAGTCCATGGGCAACATAAGTAACATCCAAATGGCCGATGATTGCCTCGTACCTGGCACAGCCATGAGAATCTTTCCCAATTACATCAAAAATGGTTCCATTAACAGATTTACATTCTGTGACAGCATGTTACAAGCTGCAGTTAGACAAGAAGCAGAATGGACTAACTTCATTACCTGGCTGTTGGCATAGAGTTTAAAGATATATTCTTATCTCAGCTATAGGTAGATAATGAGCATACATCCCATGTAACCTACATAAATAATTTATGTTACATTTTGTTGAGACACCAGAGTCAAAATAGATGACCCAGAAATATTTATTGTGGTCTGTATCTCAGAACTTGTTTAAAATTCCTGAAAGGTGTTGGGCCATATAGAAGCTTGAAGAAAATGCATGGGTTTGATTCCCTTGATGATGTGAGTTACATTACTAATGAAAACTGCAAAACATTTTATCAGAAGATATCAATGTCTACCAACATCATGAATCACATTAATGCATTATAAGTGCAGGATTTCTCCCTTGGCTCTTACAAAGATAGAAGAGCTCTATGCATGCCCATACCTATCCTTTACACAGAGTACATTTGGAGCAACTCCAGTCCTTTCCATTGAACTGTTACAAATTTATATCCATAAACTTCATAACAATATCTTGCTCCTTTGTTTTAAGCATGAACAAAATGTTAAAAGCAGTAAGTCATCCTGGACCCGGAAAAGAAGCCATTCTATCACAAAGAATACAATTAAAAAGAGAACATTTCAAAGATAAATCTGTGTGGTCAGAAAAATTTCATGTCTTGTGGAAAATAAATCCTTAACATTACTACTATCCCAATAAAGTGCAGTCAGAGATAAAGAAAGTTGTTTAATAGGTATATATTTCAGATTAATTCTTTTCTGAATTTAATAATTTTTCATTGAAAATATACCAAATGAGATAAGGAGAAGCTTTGATAGAAGTTACTGGTCGGTAAATCTAATTGAACTCTAAGAAAAAGAGTATAATGGAAAAAATAATTTTCCTTTGTAACAAAGAAAAAAGAAATAGAATTGTATTCCTTTTTTCCAATACAAAGAATAATCAGATCACACTGCAATATTGAAAACAACTGTATTAAAACAGATATCTGATTTCATTGGAGTAACAGATGCTTGGTTAATTCAAGATATCAACAAGGATGTGAAAACAGTGGGACATAAAGTCACCCTGTGATGTGCCAAAACAGGGGAAATTTTAAAAGATGCAATTCACCGAGTCACAAGCTTAATTGTGTGCACTGTTGCTACTTTCAAACTTGATGTTAAAAGCATTATTTTGTCACTCTGTCCTGCCCTACACCCACAGCAATAGAAGCAGTGACTCTGTCACTCTTTGGTGTTCCTACTGTCTGTATATGTATCTTATCTGATAATATATTTCACCCTGTTATTCTTGCAATCACTGTGTACTATGTGGTAGCTTTACTTTTCAAATCAAGAAACAGAAGCACAGAAAAACAAGATGCTGGTACACAAATAAGATGTCAGGGGCAGAAGAATGATTTGAGCTTGATTCTTTTAACTAAGCTATTTTGCTGATGGCACAGTAACAGTATAAATGTTAAATATTTGTTTACATTTATTATAGCAATAGGCAGTGGGAACATAAGGAATCATGAATATGAGGGTAGGTAAAGAAATGTCAATTTTCTTTAGCCTTCTGCGTTCAGAAGTCTAAATGTCCCTATCTCAATACAGATTTCTGTTCAGCATGGCATGATGGATTACAGCATGTAGCTCAAAGCCATGCATACCTATTTCTTTTGACCCACTGCAGAGAGGATCTTTACAAAAAAAGGGGTTTGAAATGTTCATTTTAAAATCACTTTTCAAGAACAGATTTGGAGGTGGGATAATCAGAGCATACATGGCATACTGGACTCTGGACATGATTAGCCAGGACACTCAGAAAAAGATCTCAGGAAACACCACAAAAATCATTATGTGCCAAACAAGTCCACAGGGCTGTGCACCACCTTACCATGTTTAGAATTTTTGTATAATAATGGGTGCAAAACTAAACTGGTTGTTGCTTTTAAGAAAATCTACAGATAGAAGAGTTTTACACATATTAAAGACTGAGCACTGAATTCCTCTTACAAACTCTTCCAGTAGCTGCTCACTTTCTCTTATCTTTATGCTGGTTCCTGTATTCAGAAATCATTTCACTAAATGAATAATATGGACGAAGAGGCAACAAGATTTGGATATGCAGAGAGCAAAGATTTCACAGCTGTAGTCCATGGTATTGACTAGAATGTGATTACAGAAGAAACAGAGGAAGGTGGGAGACCATTATGGGCTAGATAGCAGCATGGTCCATCTTCTTTGAAGACTCACAGCAAAAAATCATCTATGTCCTGCTGCAAGTTCTCTGCTAGGCATCACACTCAGTTCCTGTGTATCGGTGCTAGCACTACAGGAATAGAAAGAGCAAGAAAGAAATAGATCTTGTAAACCCCTGCTTCAACTAATCCTCCAGAGTGCCTCAGCCTCTGTCCCAAATCCACTTTCAAGTACATGATAAGAGCAGTCACAGCTAGAAGAGCTTTCCCTTTCATGTACACAGGGAAATCAGAAAGAAAGGGAACTTACAATGCTTCAACAAAACAGGCTAAAACATATAATGGAAACATGTGAAAGACATAAAGACAACAATCCTGTCCAGGATCTATGTAAGACTCTGATGAATGGGCCAAGAACATACACAAGAAGAATAAATATATACAGGCAAGGAGGAGAGGAAAAGGTGGTGTTGTCATTTTTCTTCAAACCCATTTGCTGTATGATTATGCTTCCCTCTTACAATATTTAAATATTCTGTGCCTTTAGTGAGTCATATGATCAAATTCTATTAACTCCAAAATCTTGATCCTTACAAATTAATACTTCCTTCCTTGTCAATCATGGTACTATCCTCATGTATGACTAGACTGATGACATGCAAATGCTTGGGATTTACAGCCCTTATCATTCTGACATTAATTTCTGCATCCCTGATTTCAAATCCTGGCCTAGACCCAGCTTCTTCTAAACTCTGCTAAGATGCATATCTTATTTCTAGTTTCTCGTTATTCCTTAAAGGTGTTTCTTACCTCTCAACCTTTACTTGATGAATATAGCTGTCAAAACACTGGGCATGAACTGGGAAAAAGCACTGGAAAAGTTTTCCTACATTTTTTGTGTTAGTGATGTTGTTGGGTTCTCTTTGCAATTGCAGTTCACTATTGTCAAAGACATTATAAGCTGTTTCAAACAAATCAGCATTTAAAGACACATGAAGCACAGCACTGAGCTTTGGTTCAAAGAGATGGTCTTTCCTTATGCTTTACAGCAAGAGATGGAAAGGCAGAGAAATAGTCAAGTAATCAGATAAAATAAAGGTGAGTTTGTCCATAGGACTCACTAAAAGCCATTAAATAAATGGCAGCAGAGGAAGGAAATTAAATAAATGGCACACAAACAATACACATACAGAACTAGTTTAAAGGTCTGTTTACTGTCATACCATGCCTGCAAGTGAAAATGAAGCTAAAGACAAAGGTAAATAGTACAAGAAACACAGTTTGTACTAATCTGTTCTGGTACACCTCCCTAGTTTGTGAAAATCTGACATGAGTGTCTTCAAGCACTTGTAGATGCATGCAAAACAGCATCTAGAGACTGATAAATGTATCTCCCATTCATAGTTCAAAAAGGGGAGATATGTACAGAAGGTAAGATGTGCTTCAGGGACAAAATGTATGTTTTAAGGCTTGCAACAAAACCCTCCAAAAATGGAAATTGCATTTTAAAACACCAAGCAATTTAAGAGCCGAGGAAAAAGTGGAAATAAATTGTGAAATCAATACAGAAATAGCAAGCAGGAACATCCTGTTATTGTAAAATGTTGCATGGACAAGTGGAGTGGAGCTCAGTAGCTATTAAATATAAGGATTAAAGTGCATACTTCTTTTGATAAAAGACTGCATTAAATCTGATGCCTTCTCTGTCAATAGATTTCAAATTATGCTCTGTTCTGACTATATTATAGAACCACTTGGAGGTGATTAACAGAAAATCTGAGGGGTTTGCATGCTTTATCTGGTTAAATGTGAAGTCAGTTCCAAACTGAAGCTGATTTATAAACAAAAATCTTGGATGTTGTCTTAGGTTTGTTTTACAATGTTGATAATATCTGGAGCCAGTCTAGCAAATCCATGAGACTGCACATGATCTGAAATCATAATCTGAGTGATCTGAACATTGATGGATTAAGAAGGACATTTGGAAATATAAGGTGGACTTCCCCTCTTCTGATGTTACACATTCCTAATGTAAATACTCATCTATGTGACTCTTGGTGTGTCACATATGTCCACTGTTACACATTCCTAATGTAAATACTCACCTATGTGACTCTTGGTGTATCACATATGTCCATGTCTAAAGTTTATATTGTAAAGAGAATTTATATTATAAAGTATATTCTGGAGGTGCCTAACTTTTTCTATGGATTATTTAGACAGACCAAAGTATTACTTTGTGATAAACATGTAACTTTTATGTGTTTGAAGGTAGATGAAATAAATCCCTCCTTTTTAAGTGGTGTTACAACAAGCAATACCAACTCAACCTTACTCAGAGATGTAAGGTTTAATTCCAGACATATCCATGGAAAAAATAAATAAATTTTTATTTACTTAAACATTTTCCACTGGGAAAAAAGTTGCAGAACAATAAATAATTCAAGCTTGTTTAGTACATTTACCATTTTTCTGGGGGAAAAAATTGCTTATTTAAAAAAAAAATGACATGTATCATGATAACTACAACAGAAAACTATCATAGTATCACTGTGTGTTAGACAAGTGCCCAAAAGCATTTCTAGGGACATGGGATTATTTCATTCGTCATTAAACCACTCTTCTGTTATGTAATGGAAACTCCCATGACATAATCTGGAGTGCAGAACCATGTTGGTGCAACTTTATTCATTTCTTTTTTCATACACTCCTTGATGAATCATACCATCTTGACATCCCTTTTCCAACCCATTTTCCTTCTGTAGCAATGGGCTCCATACTGACCTGGCAAGTCTAACTGATCTGTTTTGTTTCAGTGCAGTGGAAGAAGGGAAAGGTGAGAACTGTATCAGCAGAGATGGATATTGGTGAGAGGGTAGAGGGGACAAAGAGCATCAGCAAGTACAGGATGTGGTGCAGAGCTGAGTGTGACATCATAATTGTACCAGTTTCCTAGTGATCTTAGAGGTGTGTCTCATCTGCAATTATACCATACTATATGAGGATTTATGGAGAGAAGCATGTAAAAGAAAATATCAAATAGCAAAGAATAGCAGTCCTACTGACAGAAAGATCCATAAAAGCAATGGAGACTATTTTCCCTAGAGCAATTAACTCCATATACCTGCTGCATTTGGAAAAGCATTAAGAATCTGCCAATAGACAAATGTTGAAAAGATATTTGATAGACAGATGCATTTGTAAATGTATTGAAAAGCATTACATTTGATTGGCAAAGAGAAAAGTATTACATTTGATTACACAAGCAGCCAGGAGGACCAACTGTGCCTTGGGATGCAGAGGCAAAACATCAGCAGCCGGTTGAGGGATGTGATTTTCCCGCTCTACTCTGTACTGGAGTGCCTTCACCTTGAATATTGTGTGCATATTTGGGCACCACAAAATAATACAGATATTAAGGTAATAGGAAAGTGTACAAAGGAGGGCACCAAAGATGGTGAAGGGCCTTGAGAAGGAAGCCATACAAGGAGTGGCTGAAGTCACTTGGTCTGTTCAGCCTGGAGAAGAGACTGAGGGGACACCTCATCGCTGTATACAACTTCCACATGAGGGGAAGTGGAAGGGCAGGCACTGATCTCTTCTCTTTGGCAAGCAGTGATAGGACCCAAGGGAATGGCCTGAAGTTTTATGAGAGTGGTTTTAGGCTAGAGAGTAGAAAATTATTCTTCATCCAGAGTGTGGTCAGGCATTGGAATTGGCTCCCTGGGGAAGTTGTCACAGCACCAATCTGACAGACTTCAAGGAGTGTTTAGACAATGCTCTCAGGCACATAATGTGATTCTTGAAGCTGTGCTGTGAAGGCTAAAACTCAGACTTGATGATCCTTGTGGGTCCTTTCCAACTGAAAATATTCTGTGATTTTGTGACTGTATCTATCACACCAGGGCTGGCATGGCAGATCACATGGGAAGGCACTTCTTCGAAGAAGAGACATTCACTGCTCCAGTGGAAAGATTTAAGCCCACAGAACTGGCAACCAGGAACTGTTCTGTGACCATCTGCACAGGTCAAGGACACATCCTACCTGACCCCTAAGGCAGAGTGTTGGGCACTTGTCTTAGACTAAATGCTGCAGCTCCAGCTGAGGTCTGCACCATCTACGCAGTCAGTGGCTAATCCCACTACCCTGACAGAGCAGCTGAAGGGAGAGGTTGCAGTGCAGATCTCAGACTGAAGCAGCATCTGGCACTTTTTTCAGGGGCAGGGACAAGCAGAAGACCTGCCTGCAAAAGGTGTGTCCAGGTGCTGTATCTGGACCATTCAGTGAGGTGAATGAGCTGCAAGAGGCAGAGAGAAGGCTGCGTAATGTCAGGGAGGCTGAGAAGGAGTTGGATAGCTGGTTCCAAGCACATTCTGCAGTGGACCCACATCCCATGGCCAAAAAGCAAAAGAATAATCTCTCACCAGCGCACAAGGGGAGGGGGGGAGCTATATAATGCAAAAGACTGAAAGGTTGCAATGGCAAGGAACACCAGGAGCCTGAGGTGCCCTTGCAGAACCAATGCTCTGCAGACTGTAGAGGAAAGACCTGTCACATCAGAAGAGATGCTGGAACTGAGTAAGGGAGCTCTGTCTGCTACCCATACAACAACCAACACAAGTAAGAAAAGGTGATGGGTGATGACAGCGGGAAACTCTCTTCTCAGGGATGTGGAGGAACTTATTTGTTGACCTGACATGGCTAGATGGATGCACTCCAAGAGTTGCAGTCAATGACTCAATGTCCAGGTGGAGATCAGTGACAAGGGGCATTCCTTAGGGATCAGTATTGGGAATGGTTTAACCTCTTTGTCACAGATATGGACAGTGGGATTGAGAGCACCCTCAGCAAGCTGTGTGGTGTGTTTTGCATGCTGAAGGGAAGGGATGCCATCCAGAGGGACCTGGACAGACTTGAGAGGTGGGCCTGAGCAAACTTCATGAAGTTCAACAAGACTAAGTGCAAGGTCCTGCACCTGATCCTGGGTTGGATCAATCCCAAGCACAAATATAGGCTGGGCAGAGAATGGATTGAGAGCAGCCCTGAGGAGAAAGACTTAGGGGTGTTGATGGCAATAAGCTCTACATGACCTAGAAATGTATGTTTACAGCCCAGAAAGACAACTGCATCCTAGGCTGTATGAAAAGGAGTGTGGCCAGCAGATCAAAGGAGATGATTCTCCTCTTCTACTCTGCTCTTGGGAGACCCAGCCTGAAGCACTGAGTTCAGCTCTGGGGCCCCCAACTTAGGAAGTACGCGGACTTATTGGAGTACATCCAGAGGAGGATGACAAAAGCGATCAGAGGGCTGGAACACATCTCCTATGAAGGCAGGCTGAGAGAGATGGGGTTGTTCAGCCTGAGGAAGAAAAGCCCCAGTGTGACCCTACAACACCTTCCAGTACTTGAAGGGCACCTGTAGGAAAGCTTGAGAAGGACTTGTGACAAGGGGTAATGCCTTTAAGCTGAAAAGGGGTAGATTTGCACTAGATATGAGGAGGAAATTCTTTACTGTGATGGTAGCAAGACACTGGAACAGGCTGCCTAGGGAAGTTGTGCATGCCCCATCCATTGAAGTAAAGGTCAGGCTGGATTGGGTTTTGAGCAACCTGATCTAGCAAGTTGTCCCTGCCCATGGCAGCAGAGCTGGAACTGGATGATTTTTAAGGTCCCTTCCAATGAAAATCTTTCTATTATTTTATGATATATCAAATATGATGAAGAGTTATAAACAAATTACATGACTAGAAGTAGAACTAGGTGTTTGGAGGAAAATATTAGTACAAGGAAAAATACCCAATTTGTGTTCAGTTTTAATCACTTAATAAAACATTGTCCGGTCTGATTCAAAGCCTTCAGATTTCAGTGGTGAAAAATTGTAAGGATTAGGCAGGCTTTCTTAGCCTGAAACACAGCAGTGGAGTGACTAAGTTAATGTAATTTTGACCTAGTTATAAGAATGTGAACATCTAATAGAGAGTTAGTCATGGTAGTTAAAGCTGCACTTTTATCCAGCGGGCTGAAACTAACCCTTTCAAGCCAATGTAAACATCATTTTAAACTGGTTTGAGTGTCCAACTTGTATAATAAATCCAGTGAGTTAGAAGCGCATCCAGACAAACATGGCTTTACCTTGGGGGTGGAAGCATCATCGTATTTTGGTGAGCAGCCACCCATCCATAATTCTGTCAACTTTTAGAAAGAAGACTGAAAAAGAGATTAAACTCCAGTGGGTCAGGGAATAATTTCAGATTTATTTAATTAGCAGGAATCAAGAGCTTTCTGAAATGTGTTTTTCATGTGAGGAACCTTTCTTCCAGCTGTCTGCTTTCTCTAAAGCCCACAGCTATCCTCTGCTTGATTTTACAGTCTCTTACACAACCTGAACCAGCCTCTGGGTCTTCTGGGCCTCAGATTGTGGTGTAGAGATCCCTTTCTGCTTCTTCAGTTTCTCGAAATATTGCACAAACAAAAATATTTGCAATTTTTTTTTAATGCATAGCCCTAAGTTAGACTGAAGCAGACTTGGCAGAGTTTATTGTTCATACTTAAATTAATTTGTATCCAGTTAAAACTTCAAGGCTAAGAGGTGAGTATTTTAACCAACCAAATCATACATAGTTAATCAGATTGACTTGACTATCCAGCCTCACCATCAGAAGGCAGGAGTGGCTTTCTGGAAACAATTAAATTGTATTGTTTTGACACCTATGGGAGCAACAAGAAAGATAGACCCCATTCCAAGTGCATTCTAAGATACTCTTTCCTGCATATGCCAAAGTCAATGGCAAGGAGGGAGGGAGGACATGTACACACATTTACTCTGTCAAGGACAGAGATTATGAAGTTCATGGTGGCTCCCAGGTCAGCAGGTCTGCATGGCAACCACAAACATGAATCTTAAAATCCTAGAATCCTAGAATTTTAGGAGCTGGAATGGACCTTACAGATCATCTAGTCACAACCCACCCTGCCATGAGCTTTTCACCTCCCACTAGACCAGGATGCTCAAGGTCTTATCCAACTTGGCTTTGTACACTGCCAGGGTTGAGGCATCCACTACCCCCCTGAGCAATCCGTTCCAATGTCTTACCACCCTTACAGGAAAAATCTTTCCTAATATCTAGTCTAAATTTCCCCTCCTTCAATTTGAATCCATTACCCCTTGTCCTATCACTGCAGCTACTAACAAAGAGTCCCATTCCCTCTTCATGGCCATTTCATTTCTGACTAACCGATGCTGGTCAAAGCATCTGTGGCAGAATCCAAGGCTGAACAGAAAAGCATAATAGCACTGACAGCATACCTGACAATCATTTCCATGCCTACAAAATGTCTTCAGGCTCCCTTCTCTCCAGACCAACACAGTCTCCCTGCGTCATCAGGGTGGCAGTGTATGATCCAGCCAAGAGCAATTGTTCTCCTGTTGCACCACTCTCTGCTATCTGTCACTGCTGGAACATCAGAGTAGACGTCTACTGTTAAGCTTTTTTGTTGTTCAGCAAGAGTATTGCTGAAACTATATAGAGATTGTGGGGTATTTTTACAAGGACAGCTGCAATGGTCAACATCAAGAGGGAAGAAAAATGACTGTCATCAGCATGCAGCACATGCCAGTGAGGGTTTCATACCAGGGAAACATAATCAAGTTTTTAAGGCAGGACCACAAAGCAAGCTCAGCACTTTTGCCATTATTGTTGCTACTGATAACAATTACTCTCCTGGTGGCAGGGACAGGGACAGAGGTCTTCTCTCCCTTTTGATTTTGACCTTTGCAAATCTTTTGGCATTGATGCAGCAATTACTGTTTGAGCCCATTACAGGCATTGAGATGGAGTTATCATCAATCATTGCTTTTGAAGGACCAGAATCCCATTGTGCTATACACTGCATGAACACCAAACAAAAGGCTGGTCTGAATAAATGCTCTTTTTCTTGTTTAATAATCAAGGGGGAATCAGCTGCCTGGGAACCAGCCCAACATGCTAAATCTAAAGATATATAATTTCTTGTTCTACGATGACCTTCCAGCTTCTGTCCTGTTGTCTATTTACAGTTCATACCACTTGTGTAACTGCACTAGCAGAGCACTAGGTTTTTTCAATAGTCTCTTAGTGGTCAAGCAGGGTCTAATCAAGCAGCCAAACAGCAGAGCACTAGGTTTTTTCAATAGTCCCTTAGTGGTCAAACAGGGTCTAATCAAGCAGCCAAAAAACAGTTTCCTTATATGTACTCCACACAGCAGAAAAGGGACAGAAATACTGTTTTTTGTTCTAAGTACAGATCAGATGCTTTTATAAAAACATACAGGGTGAAGTATAAACTAGTATGCCCCATAGCAAACTGCTGTTCTACAGGGTGCAGCAACTGCTGTCACAAAGGTGCAAAGCAGGAGAGGGAGTTACGACATGAGCTGCAGGTAATGAACACACATAGTTAAACATGTGAAAGCTGTGTGGGAACAGCTGAATAGGCTTTCTGAGAGCATAGGCAAAAGGGCCAGATGCCAAGAAAAATCAGATAACTTTTTATCTGTGCCATATAGAGGTGGGAGCTTCTTTATTATTATATATAGCAGGAAATGTCTTATCTGATTTTAAAAGTCTGATTATTATATATAGCAGGAAATGTCTTACCTGATTTTAAAAGTCTGTATATACAGAGATAGAGATATATGATAAAACTTTCATAAATATAGGCTTATAGCCTTCTATGTACATACACACAATGTTCATATGTGTGTACTCCTATAAGTAAGTATCTTTAAAACTTATTGTTTGGTACCTGCAAATTTATTTTCTTTTTTTCAAAGGTTCTATATAAATTTCTAATTTGGGAAAAATAGAAAATGTATGGATGTTTATGAAGGTAATCAGCTGCTTCTAGAAGGTATTTGTTATGGATATAGTTCCACAGCATGTTGCAGTCAACTATCACACAGAAATTCAGCATACAAGTTCAGAAGGAATAAATCTTACTGTTTCCAATGCCTTCATTTCAAACTGATATGAACTGAAATCCTTAATCCATAAGACTCAAGTCTTTTCTCCATGAAACGGAGAAAGCTGCAAACAGAGACTTAGAAAGATGTGAAAGATTATTTCCCTAGAAATGAGCATATAAAAATTCCTTGTCCAAAAGAAGGTGCTTACAAGTAGTGATACCTGTTAGGTTTTTTCCCAGAATTGTGGAAGTTTCAAGTGCCCATGCTCCTCAAAATCACAAGAGCATGGAGAGGCAGAGGCCCTCAGCTTCAGATCATATTCTGAATTGGTTGGAAATGAGGGTGTTCAGTGGTATCTGACACTGACATCTAACTCCTGCAGCAAGGGCTAGGGCTGGCAGTATGAGAAAGCTCATAGGCAGACTTCTACATGAAGTTTCAACCCCTGGATTGCAGGAGTAAACCAGATTTATAAAAGTTTTGGGGAGAGAGAAGAATGGGATATTTATTAGTTGAATTTTTGAGAGGCATCCAGAGAAAGTGAATAAATGTCTGGCATAGTAAAAAATGCTTTTGCACGGGATACTCGAAGCCAGAGTCATGAGACATAATCTGGGACAGGAAACAGGCTTATTGGTAAGGAGATCTGGCACTTTCTGACAGCAGTTTTACAGTCAAAGGACCCACCAAGATAAAATTCTTCAGACCTCCTATGTCTGCCAAATATGCACATGATTCAGCTGTTACAGAGGGACATGGGGCGCCAAGGACTGAAAAAGGAAAAGACCCACAACAAAATTGCAGTGTGTGATCCATTTCATTCATGCCTGCCATCAGACCCTGTCCAGCATACTCTCCACCAGGCTAGGGCCAAGTCCCTAGACTTCAGAGTGTCAATACCCAGCATTTCTGCACATAGCTTTGATACTAAATGTCTAATACAAAAGCATTATGGAAACTCTCCAACCTGTTCCCTCAGACTTCTCATTCTCCATGTTGCCTACCTGAGAAAGTCCTTCAGGGAAGTTAGTTTTCTCTTCCCAGCTTAATAATTAAGTAGGTATGGTAAGCTGTCCAACAGAAGGCAGCCAGCAAAATTGTCCAATTTGCTAAGAGAACTGCAGCTTCAATTTCCAGTTTTTGTGACTTCAGATCCAGGTTCGATTATAATACAAGAATCTATTAAAATATCCAAAGGCAAAAGAAGAACTATCTGGGAGGGAAAGCCTCCCAAACTACCTGTGGGCAGTGACAGCTCAATAATATTTGATTCATCCCCTAAAGCATATTTGTCAAGAAGAAATATCTCTGATGATAGATCCAAGAGAACTGGCCACAACAGATGATCTCCATAAATAAAGGCAGTCAGATCCACAGAAGGTGCCACATATATATGCATTATGGCTCTGTCTGTCTCTTTCTTCCACATAAAATAGAACAGAAAAAGAATGAGAAGAACCTTCTGCTGGATGTAGTGGTCACTTTGAAGCCTCAGATTTTTTACTGATTCTGAATTTGAAAATGTCTGCAAAAATTAGACCAGTGCACTAAAGGCAACCAATCCTTTCTGAAAGCAATGATGTAATATGACAGAAACATCAAAGACTGTAAAAACAACTTGGGGCTGTATTCCCTCCCTCCCTCCAGTCCATAGAGTTTGGAACCATTCAACTCAGCATAGTTGAAAGCAGCCCCTGAAACAGTAAAACCTCTGACATCTAGTAACAACCACAGCCATACCATCAGGACCACTGACATTCTGCAGTAATTCCAGCACATCTCCTCCCCTGCAGCATCTAGAAGGGATCAAGGCAGTCCTCAGTGACCTTAGACTTGATGTCAGATGGGAGATCTTCACCTCTACATTTAGGGAATACAGAGAATAATAAGAGCAGAATGAGATGTAGTTGAGTTTACATACAATCAGTGTCAGAATATGGAGAAATTATTTGATGGTGTTAATACGTAGCAAAACAGTTCAGCCCATCAAAAGAGGCAGTATAATATCAATGCTTGCATAGCTGAAAACTGAAGTTGTCCAGATTCTCCAGAAAGCCACCAGGTTTTCTCAAAGTAGTTCCTACCTTTCAGACCAAATACTTTAGTTTTAGCCATTACATTAGTTTGGCTGGAGTCTATCACTGGTAATCTTTCATTGCAATTCATTTTCAGGGTAGAGGTTTTTTTCTCTTTTTTTTTTTTTTACAGGACATACTCGTGTAAGTGAGATTTTATCAATAATAATGGACAACATCAGAAACATTCCCTGCTTCTCCATGTAGGGGGATGCAGCCAGAGCTATTCATTGTATAAATGCAACAGTTGTTTGTGATGTGTTGCCCTGAAGCATGTAGCATGGTCCAGATGCAGCAAATAACAAAACACTATTTGTTGTCAAACCACCTTTTAGCTTTTGTCCTCAGACTTCCTTCATCACTCAGTTGTCACCATTTTTAAATACTCATGTACACTATGATTATACTGTAGTTACCAAGGATGGCATTTTCCCTACTAAATCTAGAAGTCACTAGCAGCAGCAGTGATTGAGGTAATTCCAGGCTAAAATTGGTTTGGATGGGGCTGTACAGGGGGTTTCTGTCTGAAGGTGCCTATCTCCCCTTAATGGCTAAATATTGCATGTATGTAGCATGTTTAGGATCCTAATATTTGCACTTTATGTACAAAACATTAAGAGAAAGAGAGAAATAAGTCACTGTGTATTCACTCTCTATCAATAAACTCTTCTTGTCAAATGCCTAATCACTGTTTTTTTAAAGAATGTCCTCACCTTAGTACACCAGACATTGAAGGGTATATAGTTCCTTACCTTAATGCATAGTAAAGAACAGACAATAGGAGAAATATTTCAGTATTGTCCCTATTCTTTCATGAGCTAAATTAATTTCAGAATCTGCACTTGAAACATAGGAATTATATTGGTATCTGATAGCTACAAAGTGCCCCAGACAAAACACCAGAAATGCAGAAGACATAGGATAATGGTTACAACCCATGTCAGGAAGAGGAAGGATCATATTACACCTGAGAAAGACAGTGTCTAAGTAAACCTGTGAGGGACTTAAGCTCTTCTTCTGGGAATATAGGGTTCTGAACTGTCCCTGACCATAATAAATTTCATCATCAAATTAAGGTGAAGGAACAGGGAAAAAGAACATACCAGTATTTATAGAAAATGTTTCTTCGATAAGTCATAAGTACTTAAAATCACAAGATTATTTGTAAAATTGCTAAATTGTTCCTATAGACAGATCAACAGAATTTAAAAAAAACCAAACCAACTGTAAGTATCATATGTTCTCCTCGACCTTTCGCTCCACAATGCTAAGCAGTATTTAGCCGTGCTTAGTCAGAGTCCTGTTTCCTGGACTTCACTCCTCCAACATGAGCTGAACAATGAGAGAGAACTTCTCCACACTGACAGGGTCCCTTCTGCCAAACTCTCCTCTCAAGTTAATATAAAAGTGAAGATCTGGAAAAATGTCTTATTATGCAGCAGCAGTCAGCATTTTATCCAAGGAGATTTTACTCTAAATTGCCAAACATTTATTTTAATGGCTGGAAGTTACTCGCTTTTGTCTTCTAACTGACTTCTTAGTGCACCCTTTCATCTAAATCAGAATGAAGAGTAATGGCAACTTAAGTGCCAGGAACAGTCTGAGAGGCTAAATTAAGCTCATGCCTTCATCCAAGCACAAGAAAAATTTTGTGATTTCAGATGAAACTCATGAGTTGCATGCATACAAGTCTCTGGAAACATCATAGATACCAGTTAACACCTACTGCCAAATTTTGCACTGATTTACACCATCTGCCACCATATTAGAGTCACTCACTAAAATCTGTGGCAGATTTGGCTCATTACACAGAGATACATGTATTCGATATCATATACTGCAAAGGAATAGAAAAAACTTCATGTTATAAAAACCTTTAATCCTTTCTCATAACAGCAAATCTTAAACACTTGCTTTCATTTGTGCTGACAATTGTCAGTATAGAGGCAATCATTTAGAATGATTTGTTTCACCCATTTTGAATTGACTCTTTCCACTTACACCTTAAACATTTAAGAATTTCTTAGTTGCTATTTTATTTTTGCAGTTTGAGTCACTATTGTCAGACAGATGTGGGTTGTGCTATATAAAAGAGATGTTAGAGGCTTTGTCCTTATTTGTGATGCAAACACGCTGTTGAGTATTCATTGCTAACAAACACATTGGAAATACTATGAGTCATAGTAGTAGGCACTCATTGTAAAAGTTTTTGTCCTTTTTGCCAATCAGCTTGCAGTGATAATGTCAGATATCAGGTGCTGCTGTTGTAGTGGCTGTTTCAAGATATGTGAATCAGTTTAACGGGGTAATTTATCCAGTGGTATCCTACTCTTTCACTGTTCTGCTATGGCCTCTCCAACACCATCCATGAATCAGTTTAACGGGGTAATTTATCCCGTGGTATCCTACTCCTTCACTGTTCTGCTATTGCCTCTCCAACACCATCCTCCAAAATTCATTTGTCAACTGTAGAAATCAAAACACCCACTTCTAGTCCTAAGGGCAACTTAGCACCAATCTCTTTTCCTCCTGCTGTCTTTCCAGAAGACTCTGTGTATGTACCACTTTGTGTTAAGGCACTGAAGCATTTTCTTATGTGTAATTTCAACATTATGTTGTCAGACCTGAACATTAATGTTGATCCTGAACCAAGACCAACAGTTTCAGATTTCTAAAAGATTTTGAACTTTTCACCTGTAGTGAACTTCATCTTTTGTCTTTTTCTCTAGATTCTGGTGGGACTTTATATAATCTTGAGTCAACTCTTCTTCCCCATTTCACATATGTAGGATCACAAGCTGATGCTAGAGGAAGAAAATGCAGTCCTTACTTTGAAGCAATATGTGATGTTGTTTGATCCACATCTTTGTGATGACAGTGGATGGTCATTCCAAATAGTCTTGGGAAATGTGAGATCAAAAATAATTCAACAATTTTGTGAATGTTCATACTCCATGTCTTCCCATCCACTTAGTCCCATTAATATTCTTCTAGTCATCAAGATTTCTGTAACTGTCTGCTATTAGCCAGTATGCTGTAAAAGACCTTGACTTGTATCCTTGGCTTTGGTGCTGTACTGTCTGCATCCCATTCCTGTGATGAACACCTGCACTGACATTTCTTCTCAGCAAATAGATTTTGTTACAAATGATCCCATTATTGATTTTGTAGTAAGTTGAGTAAATCCTAAACCTCAAATACGGTGTGGTGGTTATGTTTCACAGCTCTCAGTACCTTATTGGCATTCAAGTTGCGCTAGCCCCTACTAAAATCATTCTGTTGTGGCATGAAACACAAATACATTTTACTGTTATGTTTGCTGCAGTGCTGCCAGTTATTTTAATGCTGCCATATGAGAAATAAATGAATACTTAGATGTTTGTTTCAGCACGTGATTTTTAAGCAAAATCATCCTCTGTATTCTTTGTAAAATGTACTTTGATCATGAGAAATTCTGGATCACAGAAACTAGCCAGTTTCTTATGAGATAGTGAGCTGGATTCAGCTGGGATGGAGTTAATTTCTTCTCATTAGCTGGCACAGTGCTATGTTTTGGATTCAGAATGAGAACAGTGTTGACAACATGATGATGTTTTGGTTTCTGCTAGGTTTTGTTTACCTTAAACCATGGATGCTTTCTTTCTTATGTCTCATGCACTGTCTATGAGAAGATACACCAAAGAAAGTGGGAGGAAGCATAGCAGGGACAGGTGACCTGAACTAGCCAAAAGGATATTACACACCATAGAGCATCATATCCAAACAAACTGGGGATGAGGGGGAAATTTCCAGGAGGGCAGGCTGATTTGGGTTTGGGGACAGGGGGCGGCATTGGACGGTGGGTGGTGAGTAATTGTATTGTGCATCACTTGTTTTCTTTTGTTTGCTTTTTGTTTTTCTTTCCTTTTTTATTATCCATTAGTATTTTATCTCATTTTGTTCTCAATTCTTAAATTGTTCTTATCTCAACCTATATATTTTATTTTTGCTTCTCCTCCCCGTTCCACCAGGGCAGGGGAAGAAGGGAGCGGGGACTGTGAGCACTGTGTGGTTCTTGGCTGCTGGCTGGGGTTTAACCACAACAGAGAGGCAAGCCTACCGGTTATAGACAGACACAACATAGATGCATCTTTGTATTATTTTGGAGTAAATGTGGCATATTGTTACATTTAATGCATTAAAAGTAGCAAGGCATGCAACAGCAGATTGCAAAACAGATCTCATCACATTTCAGTCACTGCTGCTTTCTTTGTCAATAGAATCATAGAATCATCAAGTTTGGAGGAAACCTCTAAGATCATTAAGTCCTGCCACTCTGCTGTTACCCCTAAACCATATTCTCCAGTGCCAGATCCAGATGCCTCTTAAATGCTTCCAGGGATAGTGACTCCACCACCTTGGGCAACGTACTCCAGTGCCTGACCACCCTAACAGTGAAAATAAACTTTCCTAACATCTAATCCAAATCTCCCCTGTCACAGTTTATGGCCATTCCCTCTAGTCCTGTCACTGCAGGCATGGCAGAAGAAACCCTCCCTCACCTCTCTACATGCCCATCTCAGGTAGTTGTAGAGAGTCATGAGGTCACCTCATGAGAGCAACATCTTCTCAAGACTAAACAAACCTAATTCCCTCAGGTGTTCCTCATATGATATGTGTTCTAGACCTTTTATGACCTCATTGCCCTTTGTCAGCAAATATGGCATTAACCCTTCTGGACCTGAACTCCTGAATGTCTGCCCACAGATCCTGATTGTGTTCACATGGGATTTTAAGATTGCACTTACTTATGCACAGATAACTCAAACCCAAAGCCTTTTTTTCTATTGAGAATGTGGTTTGGAAATAACTAGGCAGCCAGAGGCAGAAACAGCTATGGAGTTTGAGGTATTTTCTCAACAAGTTACTGCTCATGGAGCAAAAGAAAGAAAGGGGTGCAGATTTGTGTCTGTTGAGTTTCTCATGAACAATATCTTGTGAAGACACTCATAGATAAGTTGTGCAGGTTAAACAACTGAAAAAACAGAGCAAGGACAAAACTTATGCCATCCCTTTTAGATATCTGCATTGCCTATATCCCAAACTTTCATCCTGAGCTCCCTGTATGGCCAGTGAAAGAATACATACTTTGCTTGGGAGCACTTCACCTGACAATGTCATGGATGTTCAGGACTCAGACCTTTCTGAGAAAATCCTTTGGCTGATGGCATTTCATGACTGGCACGAAAACCTGTGTGCATGAAAAACCTGTTTGACTTTGGACACAACAAAATTTCACTCTGATTTGTGTCTGTTTCTTAACAGCAGAAGGCACACTGGGTAGAAAGAAGCCATCCAGGAAGTTTTCTTTACCCTGTATATTTCAATGTTTCCTAGGGCAGTGTCAACAAGAGCTGCATTTTGGTGACAGCCATGCCGTTAATTTTTGTTTTGCACATCTGCTGTCTTCTTTAAATGCCTTGTCTGTAATATGGATTTCTGTTCAGGATTTAGACTGTATTTCTAGGTAGCCGGGGAGAGGGAGCTGAAGATTGTTTATAGCCTGCAGAAGTGGAGGAAGGCTCTGTACAGAAGTGAAATGAAGAAGCTGCTTGGCACAAAATCATCCTGTCAGTGTGTTCTGCTTGCCTGTCTGCCCCAGAGCCTGACTTTCAGGGTACACTGTGCAAGTGTATGTACTTAAAGAGCTACTTCTGTTTGCTCCAGCTGAGAATTTGGCCCCCAGGCTATAAAGTACTTACCAGGCACATGATATATGTTCTTACCCACTCTGCTTGTATGTTATACATCCTTCTTTGTGATGTAGCATTATTATTAAATAGCACAATGAATGTCTGAAGAAAAAAACCCACCTATTCATCAACAAGCCTCTTTGGTAGTAAAATTTGAGACAGTATTTCTAATTTCTAATTTTAACACTGTGCTAACATCTGGGTTAAAAAAAAAAGGACATCAGTTAGAGCTATGGAAAGCCCATTCAAAGGAGAAGGATTCAACCTGTTGATACTTGTTCTGGTAAAGTGAGTGCTCCATAATGACATGTTTTTACTGGATTACACAAGCCGATGCTTATAAAGTACATCAGAACAAAAGTGACACAGCTCAAATCAATCATTACCATAGGACTACAAATCTGTTCCACTGCTGGCCCAAAGGATGGGTAGGATTAGCTAGACAGTTCATTTTTCTTTGAAAAATTCCTTTTTTCCTAAGCTTATTTTTCCCTGAAAAATATTATAGATAATTTAATGTAAAAATTAAAAACAAAAGACAAATGTTCATTTTCAAAGGTCCTTAGCCCACAGCTTACTTGTTTAAGGACTCTAGAACATCCTTCTGCTGAGCAGCCAAGAGATGAACTATTTATCAAGGCAATGAAGTTTAGCTTTATGGTCACAGCAGACATCACCTTGCAATGGATGGCAAATGCATGCGTTTCCATCAAAATGACAGTTACTGCTTAAAAAACAGAGCCACTTTTAAGCTCATGACTTAAAAACAAGCACAAACTGCTAAAAAATAAATCCAAACCAAAGCACAATAGACTGTTACAAATGTAACTTGAAAGGTATCTGATAAACATGAGATGCTAAGGGGAAATGCAATGTTAAGCAGCTAAGGGAAGGGAGCTTGACTCTCTTAAGAGCTCTCTAGGAGAAAGGTCTCTAAATTGCAAATTCAACACTACGTGTCTTTGATGGCAATCACAGTTTACCAGTTTCATCGCCTCTCTCCCTACCACAGGACACTCTCCCTTTGGCTGTCCTGTAACAGCCATTCACAGTGTTGCTTAGTCAAATGGATATAGCTAAAGAAACAACATTATTGTTGCTTACATAAACCAAAAAATGTTTGCTTCTTAGGTCGGAGTACAGTCACTTGAGCAAGAAAATATGCCTTAACCTAGTAGTGGATTTGTGAAGTGCTATGATTGGGTGCAGCTTAATGTGATACAGAGGTCTTTATAGCACATAGTCATAGGCATAGTCCTCCAGGGTCCCTATGGACTCCTTTTAGATATCAGACTTTCACTCCAACTTGCCAAGATTACCTACACAGGTGTTTTTGGAAATGTATATATCGGACTCAAAGCAGACAAATTTGATGTAGGCATCTACATCTGAGCTCATTGCCTGAAACTCCTTGTGTAGTCAGCAGAGACAGTTGCATTCAGAATGAGATTCATATGATTTTTGTTTATGGCTCCCTCAGGATTAGGTGAATCATGCAGTAAAATGGACAATCTGTCTTCACTGCCTACATAGAGAGCCTGGAGAGATTAGCCCAGATGAAGACTGGAAATACCTGCTTTTGCTCAAAGGAAACATAACTTTTGCTCTCCATACCCTGCTGCCCCTAATTCAGTTCATAGTCTGCTGACTGAATTTAGAAAGTCAGATAAGAAATTGTATATCTAACAAATATGGGTTTATATAGCAAGTCAATTGAAAGAATAAAGTGTGTGTGAACATGTATGTACGTGCATGAGGAGAGAAAAGAGAGAAAAGTCTTAAAGAACACTAGAAATCCCGTGGCAACAGCTGGGAACCAAGGCTAGCTCTGAAGAAACCTGTCATGATGCACAAACAAGACTTTCTCCAAACAGTCTATGTCTAGGCTTGCCTGTGCCATCATATTTGCAGGGTAATCAGACCCAAGATAGGACTTTGCTATACTGACTCTACTATTAGCTAGTAAGTTTATGAATACCCAGAAAGTGATCACAGTCCAAGAATGTAACATTGTGAATGATGAATGAAATACAGACACAGTCTAGGCACAGGGCCAAGAGTTAGTACTCAGCATGAGTTTTTGTGACCCCCTTCAGGATGCACCAAACCACAATCTGTAGAACTAGCCTGTGAGGTAGTACAGAGACTGGATGCTAAATTTTCAGACAAGAAAGTGAGATTAAATGAAATCCACCACTAAGTGATTCGCATTATTAATTTGCTGCAAGTTATGAGGAGACATATACAAGGAGGTTGCAAGATTGATTTTACCTTTACTATGATGCATCCAGGTAACTGTCATTTCTTTAACCAGTATCTTCTTTCTAATATTAAAGTCTTCTGTGATGGAATTTACCTGATCAAAGATATACACCCATACACTCACACCAAATAAGATTCAAAATACCCAATTCATAAATTTTGGCCAGAATATTAAAATCAGACTCATACACACACTTTCTTGTTAGATGAGCATGAATTAATTCCATTAGTGGTTCATTAATGATGTGGAGGGAAATAAAAACTCTGTTCATACCTCCTCTGTTCATACCTCCTCTGTTCAACCAGCCATAAAAAGAACTAATCATTTTGTTGCTTTTTTTTTTTTTTTTTTGCTGTAATCTCAGGTGTTGTTTCTAACTGCAAGAGAAAATTAACTCAGATGTTCTCAGTGTCAAAGAAAAGCAACAAGGATTCATTTTATTTATAGTAAAAAAAAGAATGTGTTTCTTCCACATATTTCAAAACTTTGCTTAATATTGACTGTTTGTTCCTGATTGTTTCCACAAAAGAAAAGGATTAGGTAGGCTCCAACATACTTCAAAGCTACTTCATAAAGCCGTTCTAATTTAGCTTTGAGGTTGTCAGCATTTTGGGAGAGAATGGTCTTGCACTCTCTGAAAGACAAGTGAAAAGTAAACCTGCCCAAAACTGTGTTTACTTGCACTGTAGTTCCTTAGAAAAAAATATTTATTTTTAATAGGACTTAATAGTAGCTATATTGTATTTTTAAGAAAAAAAACCCAGATACTATTTTCACATATTTTATAAAATGCTTACTGTGCTTGTGTGCACTGAAAGGAGACAGTGTAGAATAGCACTTAATCCTTACCTTTAGTAAATGCTGTATCTACCCATTTCCATCTAAGATCAATCTCCAAGGCATCCAGTGTTTCCCAAGTCTGTTGAACAAAGAAGACAACTGAGTAAAATTTCTCACCTGTGTGAGACAGACCTGCTTTTGCCTGCTTTTCTCAGTGGTAAGGTAAACAGAATTAAAAGATGTTGGAATCAAACTCACATTACTGTAGAAATCTAAACCCCAAGCAGCTAGTCTAAATTAATCTTCTAGTGTCCCTGTGTATTACATGGTGTGAGGCTAAATCAATGTTTTCCAGGCCTGAAAAAAGAAGACATCTAGTTATCATGACTATGCAAGTGAAACAGACAGGAGCTGGAGAGTGTGACTGATCCAGTTAAGAGAGAAATGAGCAAACCTGTAGTTCCATCAAGTAACCAATGAAGGTCTACAAAGGGAATATTATAAGTGGTGAAAATTATCAAAACATTTCAGAATGTATATATACTATGAACTAAATGCAGTGTGCTGCTGTCCATTGGAGCCTGAGCATGTTTGTTACTATGAACTAAATGCAGTGTGCTGCTATTCATTGGAGCCTGAGCATGTTTGCCTGGAATACAAGTAATTAATTAAGAATGGAATTACAATTGCCCAACAGGAAAATGATAACTATTAGCTTATACGCAAAGGAGAATTTTAGCTCAGATTCACTGGACATGGGCTGGTGGCTGGCTGCATGCTCCTGGTTCCTAGCTGGTGCCAACACCACCAAGTTATGCTTGTGACTTACAAGATGATCTGTGTAATGAAACCTGTGCAAAAATCCAGCCTTTTAATTCATTGAATGATTCATGGTGATGGCAAAGAAGCAAGCTCTGGAGCAGACAACACTGCTGCTGGCTAGAAAATTAGTGGCCAGCCCTGACATGAAAGAAAGGGGGTTTGGAAAGTGAAAGAAGAAAACTGAAAAAAAAACAAAGTTCAAAATGACTAGATGGTTCCAGATGGTTCCAGAGAGAGCCTGCTCATAGAAATTCAGCTACAGGCTTAATTTTTACACAGCTGAAGTTATGTGAGAGGAATTACACTTCAAATAAGTCTCCAGAATAAGTTAATACAGGAAAATTTCCCTCTGTTTTTGGAGAGTAAAGCACTTTTCACATATACATGTTATGTTTTTGGGAAACAATGGATGCAGAAGCAGGCAAGGATTTTGTAGCCAAAGTATCACATATAGGAATAGCATTTGGTTCTGTAAAAATAGTGTTATCACAACAGAAAAACATAATCATTCTAAGGGCAACATGATGCACTGTATACCATGCTTCAACTCAAAAATGAATATTTACAGCAACCGAATAAAATGGAAACAGGTAGAAAAGTGATACAGAAGCAGCCTTTCCTATAACAGTATGAATGGTGCTGCTTTAATTTTGTTTTGAGTTTTGGCTGGAGGCAGTGAGAACATCAACTTTATAATGAAAACTGAAAGTGTCCACAGCAGTGTGAAAATTCTAACATTGTTGTATTCCCATATCACTTTTTAACAGCTTGAAGGGAGAAAAACTTTCATTTTAAATGATTCTTGGTTAATTTACAAAGAAATTAGTAGAAGAAAACTTCTAGAAAGTAATAGAGTAGCATTACTTGTGCATGTCACACAACATCAAGCCTAGAAAAGTTACCATAGAGTATTTTTTTTTTATATTAGAATTATCCTGCTCCTTTCAGAACCACTTATCAGAGACTCATGAATTAGAATCTTGTTTCAAGAGGACCAATATCTTCAGGTGTCATAAGGTGATGTATCTCCTTTGACTTTGCTTACTGAGGCTATGGCCCACATATAATTTCCTAGAGGAAATGTACCATGTGAATAAATCACTTGCTTTAAGCTGAAGTCTTTATTCAGTCATTCTAATCAGCTAGGGACCGATCTCCTGAACTCCCCATAGCTAAATAAAAGAGAGCAAGAGTTACATTATTGAGCTGGTTGTAAATATTTTGGAAAGTGAGGAAGTTAATGGAGATAAATAACACTTTGTCTACTCTAAGGAGCACAGTGGAGGAATGTCTAAACTTAAAGACTATTGTGGTTTAACTCCCAGCCAGCAGCTCATCCCCATGCAGCCACTTACTCACTTCCCTCTGGTGGCATGGGGAGGATAATCAGAAGAGTAAAAGTGAGAGAATTTGTGGGCTGTGGTAAAGACGCTTTAATAGGTAAAGTAAAAGCCACACACACAAGCAAAGCAAAACAAAGAATACATTCACCGCTTCCCATGGACAGGCAGGTGTTCAGCCAAACCCAGGACAGCAGGGCTCCATCACATGTAACCATGACTTGGGGAGACAAATGTCATCACTCTAATTGTATCCCTCATTCTCCTTCTTCCCCCAGCTTTAGATGCTGAGCACAATTCCATGTTATCTGGAATATCCCTTTGGTCAGTTGGAGTCAGCTGTCCTGGCTGTGTCCCTTCCCAACTCCTTGTGCACCCCCAGCATCCATGCTAGTGGGGTGGTGTGAGGAGCAGAAAAGGCCTTGACTCTTTGTAAGCAGATGTCTGAAAGCTGTGTAGGCAGACTGGCACAAAAGCTTATTATTTCAGTTGGTGCATGGCATGAGAGTGGCTTCTGAACTGCCTTTGGGGGTCTGGGTTCCTCAGTCCCCAGTACAGGTATTAGGTTAGTGTCAGCATGCTACTACTGTCTCCTTACCCACCAGTCTGATCACACAATGGAAAGCTCTGAGGAATGCAGGAGTTCTTCAGCATCCAGGATATGTGGTCTGGAACCTTGCAGAACTTAGCCCCTAAATCATATGGCAGAGCAATGCTTAGAGAAAGCAGGTTCTCCATCTCCTTTCTGATGATTTTGCTGTTGCAGCATCTAAACTTCTCTCACAAATCCCCTCAGTGACTAAAGGGAGGCATTATTTCAGAAAGATTGTGGTGAAGTCTTGGAGTAATGTGGCAAATTACCTGGACAGTATACGCTTACCTCATATCAGCCATGCATCCCAACACATCTGACAAGCCAAAAAGCACCCTTACAATTTGGAAATGGCATTGGAAAGGGTAGTAAGGCTAGTATGAACACATGAAGTTCCAGCATGGGATTTAAAATCCAGTAGAGAAGTGAGGAGACCAGGGAGAGGCTTGACTACTGCTGCAGGTGAGAGGTGTTACACAGGAGAAGGTTTTTGCCTGAACAATGTCAGAGGAGAGGTTGCAATCAAAATCAGAGGGTCAAAGAGGGGAATCTACATCTGAAGCAGCCAGGCTAAGCCCAAAAGACTGCCCGAAAAATCTGATTTTCTAAGAAAATTATATTTATGCACTTCAAATGTCCCTGTGCACACTTCTCTATGTTCTCAAAATTCCTTCTCTTGCATAACTGCAGAAAAAAATTTGCAGCCAGATTTGGCAGTAGATCAGAAATATCAAAAATGTAAAGTTTTCAGTAGCTTCCTAGAAGTAGGAGCCCAGGTGATAGAGAGTAAAAAAAGAAACAACCAGGTTTTTGACTACCAGGAAGGACACAGTGCAGAAGAGCTCATTGTTAGGTATCAGAGATTACCTATGTCTCTTGCATAACTGCAGAAAAAAATTTGCAGCCAGATTTGGCAGTAGATCAGAAATATCAAAAATGTAAAGTTTTCAGTAGCTTCCTAGAAGTAGGAGCCCAGGTGATAGAGAGTAAAAAAAGAAACAACCAGGTTTTTGACTACCAGGAAGGACACAGTGCAGAAGAGCTCATTGTTAGGTATCAGAGATTACCTATGGGATCCTTGTACCAGGAAGGACACAGTGCAGAAGAGCATTGTTAGGTATCAGAGATTACCTATAGGATCAAAACCTTGAGACACAAGGGTAGGCTTTGTTTCATCACTCCCAGATCAGACTCTTAAAACAAGGTGACAATTTTGACCTGGACTTAAAAATGCAGAAGGAAATGCAGGAGCTATTCCAGACTGATTTATATATATCATCCTGTGTTAGGATGATTTTACATCATTAACTCAAACCTGCGTGACCTGCTATGTGTCTTTGCATGGGAATATAGCAGTACAGTGAGGCTTAATTTTAAACTAATATTTCTCTCAAACTCATTCATATGCTTTTTCCATAAATGTATTTGCTCTCCTTCCCATTTCTGTCTACAAAAACAGACACTCCTCTTATCTCATTTTTAATGGGTTTGTGTTAATTTTCCAAGGGTCAGACCACACCATTTAATCTCTGGATTAAAGGGGCTAAAGAAGTATGCATCTTCAGAGGCATGTTGTTCTGTGTGGCACAGAACTGTTCTCTTAAAGATAAACCAGCTTTACTTGAACACCATACCTCAAGCTTGCCACATTTTCTGGAAAAGAATGAAAAAAAAAAACACAAACCCACAGCTGTCCTCTCATCACTTTTTTTTTTCTTATTGTAGAGGTTTCCTATTCAATCATCTTCATGAAAGTGCCAAGCATTTCAGCAGTCCGGCGGCTCTTAAGACTTCCAAGGAGAATTGGAATGAGTCTCGTGGGAAAGGTTAGAGGCAGGCTAGAATGCTGAATTTTGGCAGCCTCATAAAGGAGAGGAAGAAATATGTACCTACTTGATGGTAATTTGGAGTTAAGAATAATTTGAGGCCTTTGTAAACAATAGCATCTTAAATTGGTTTCCACAAAGCTCTTTCATTTTTCACTAAAAGCTTTTCAACATCAGATCATTACTGAATGCACTACAATTCCCCTCTCTTCCCCTTTCCCTTGTTCTCTTAGTGGCTTTTGTTCATCAGAAAATATTTTTCTACTTTATTGTGTATTTCAAACCCCTTATTTTTAGACTTCATCAGCCTTCATTTTCTCTGACTTCGCTTCTTTTAGTCCAGATATAAGCAAGAGATCCAAGATATTATATGAAAGAGAATATATGTAAGTACTATGAAATCTCTCAACTGAGTAGCTATTAAAAATAAAATTGTGCTTCTCACAGTTCATGTGTTTAATTAATCTTTCTACAAATAACACTACTGGAGTGTTAGTTTTCTGGGTGTAAAACAGCCTTGAACATTGCAGAAGCAAGAAGTAAAGACCAAAACCATGGATTTGTCATAGTACTTTAAGACTGGTTTTAGATCTCAAGAGGTTTTTAGAGTAGCATACACCCACTAAGACAGATAGGAAGAGATACCAAAAATGAGTATCTCCTTCTCATTTTCAGATGCCAAATTCAACATTACTGCAATTATGCTCATTACAGTAATGAAAAACTGACCTTTCATCAGGAATTACTAGATAACCTCAACTCAAGAGAGAGATTATACTGAGACTGCCTTCTGCAGATTATTAACCCAAGTTTCATGGCCAATTGCCTCAATAGCTGGAAAAGAAGCCAGTGTGTGTCAGTCTTTGAAAACCAAGATCTTGATTTCAATTATTTTCTCTTGAGTGGCAGTGTTCACAGACCTAAGCACCTGTTGAAGGAAATCTGTACGCAGTTCTGGACCCAGATCCTTGAAGATGTGTTAGAGACTTAAGTCTATACAATTCAGCAGACTACAGGGCCCCAAATATATTTACAGATTTGTGGTTACACACCTGAATAAAAACCTTGTTCAGAGAAGTTGCTGAAAACCCACACTGCTATGGGATATTTGAAGTTTTAATACCTGGTTTTATGTGTACGAAAAAAACCTGGGGGGAGTGAGAAACATAATCTTGTGCAAAATAGATAAGGGAGGAGAATGGAGGTGAAGCAGCCAAATTTAGGATGAGTTACATAGTCACTGACTGAAATAACTGCTCACAAAGGTATTAACTGTCCTTGCCCCGCTACAAAATGCAGTTCAGGCAGATCACAACAGTAAATAACACACTTAATCTGCAACGAGAAAAGAGAGCAGCTGACAGCACTGTGAACTATCAGACAGGGAATGTGTGAAAGAGCCACAGAGGTGTGGGGGAAAACAAACATTATTACATAGACATTTCTTGGGCCAGATCATGAGCTGGATCATGATGCAAGTGGCAGAATGTTTACTCATTTGAGCTGGCTGAGTTTGCAAACGGTCATTTTCCCCTATGAGACTTACTTTCACTCTTTACCTTTTTTTCTTGTTTTTATTTTCCATTTACTAGATGTCCTCCCCTGTGTGTCTGAAATCAGCCTCTTGGCACAGCTTTCAGTCATGCTTATGTGTGTCAATGTAAAGAAGAGTTTTACACAGCCAAACATGGAAATGCAAACATTTGCAAAACAAACAAACAAAAAAATTTAGTTGTTATATTCCTGTGTTCTCGGATGTTGACAATGATATTTGTCTTACCTCTGACAACAGGGCTTCCCCTCCAGTGAATTCATAATTGCACATGCGTTGGTTGCAAGGTTTTGGTAATGGGAGAGTGCAGTGGTGGCTTCGGTGAGAAGTTTCCCCCAGGTCTGGCAGAGCTAATGACAACTGGTTCCAAGATGGTCCTGCTGCTGGCCAAGGCTGAGTCCACCAGTGACAGTGGTAGCAAATCTGGGATAACAGAGCTAAGAAGGAGGGGAAGAAAACATGTGCAATTGCAGTGGAAAGAGGAATGAGAATATGTGAGAGAGCAGCCCTGCAGACACTAATGTCAGAGAAGCAAGAGAGGAAAGGGTTGCTCCAAGCACTGCCTGTGGTGCAGATCGTGGTGAGACAGGCTGTGCCTCTGCAGCCCAGGGACATCCATGGTGGAGCAGATCCCCACTTGCAGTCCCTGGAGGACCCCACGGTGGAGCAGGGGGATGTCCAAAGGAGGCTGTGACCCTATGGAGACCCTGTTCTGGAGCAGATGCCTGCCAAGACCTGTGTCCCTGTGGAGAGAGGAGCCCACACTGGAACAGGTTTGCTGGCAGGACTTGTGATCCCTTGAAGGAGCCATGCTGGAGCAGTCTGTTCCTAAGGGATCCACACTGGAGCAGCTCATGAACAACTGTTTCCCATGGAAGAGACCCCTGTTAATGAAAGTTTCCTGTCTGACCATTCAGGAGACGCTCTGGCAGTCACATTCCCATCCCCAGAGACTTGAACTGCTGGGACCAAAGCCCTTCTTAGCAGGCAGTTCTAGTGAGCCGATAAGTGCCCCACTTAGG
>NW_008691818.1:170249-180653 GCF_000695815.1 Acanthisitta chloris | reverse complement strand
CCTGCTGAGTCACTGGCTCCTGTTGTGTCACTGAGTGGCCAGTCACCTGGCTGGCCCTACAGGTTCCCATGCCCTTTCTTGTGCAAAGGGTTGGCGCTAGCTCAAGGCCACTTGCCTGGGGCTCCTGGCATTACCTCGCCACTTAGAGCACACCCTGCAGCTTGCACTGAAGCTTGCACACCAAGCTACCCGCACCAAATGCATTCCTCAGCATCCCATACAGGAGCAGGGGAAGAGTCAAGTGTCCTCCTAAGGAGGAAGGAGCAGCAGAGGCAACATGTGGTGAACTGACCACAGCCCCATTCCCCATCCCCCTGTGCTGCTGTGGGGAAGAAGTAGATAAATCAGGAGTGAAGTTGAGCCCATGAAGAACAGAGGGTTGGGGGGAAGGTGTTTTTAAGATTTATATTTCTCATTATCCCACTCTCATTTGAGTGGCAATAAACTAATTTTCCTGAGTTGAGTCTATTTTGCCCACGACAGTAACTGGTGAGAGATCTTTCCCAGTCCTTATCTCAACCCTTGCATTACATATTCTTTCCCCTGTCCAGCTGAGGAGGGATGTGATAGAGTGGCTTTGTTTGGCACTAGCATCCAGACAGGGTCAACCCACTGCAGTGTGTTACAGGAATACAGATCTTGGTGACAGAGGAGAGCAAAACTAGATTGTTGCCTTTCTTCTGAGTGTTTTGTCATCTCTAGCACCAAATTACTCAAGTGACAAGGCATCAACTGCACCCCTTGGGACATTATTTCACAGTCCAATACATCTAACTGTCAGGATATTTGCACAAAAATTCAGCAAAAAAAAAAATTACTCCTGGAATTCCATTCCATTACTCCTAGTTACCACCCTGTCTGCTGCACTACAAAATTTCTCTCACCTGCCTCATGTCAATGTTATCCTGCCTCTTCTGCCAAGTCAAAGTCATTTTGGTACTTAGATCTTTCTTCATAGTCAGTCCCTCCTGACTACCTCAATCATTTTTGTTGCTCTTCTCTGAACTGCCTTCAATTTATCAGACTTTTTTCAAAGCAGTTGTGCTTAGAAATGAATGAAGCAAAGAACAAAACCTCCTGCTTCACCCATCCTGCTGATGTAAATCGTGGTAATTGCAATCAGCTGGACAGCTGTGGCAGAAAAAAATACCCGAGTAAATTGGAGAAAAAAGTTATTATTACTGAATTGGTTGAAGAGAAAACTGTGCTGACATTTTGTTTCATTGGAATTTGTTACTTCAGTGCTTGTACATATAGGAAGTGATTGGATTTCCCCAAATTTTTGATAAAACTGTATTTGCTTTCTGCCAGATCTATAACATGGTCTTTACCTATCCAGTCTGTAAAACAAGAAGACCCTGAAAATCCCCTTCATGGGCAAATTTCAAATTTGTAGCCTTTATTTCTAATTGAAATTCAATCAGAGTTGGAAACCCACATGAAAAATGGATTTTTTGATTCTTCATATCTCAGAACAGTAAGCTTATAAAATAAACGCATGAAGGTAAAAGCAGAGTTTGGTCTTTATGCAACAAGACTTCAAATAACACTACTCAAATACAAGTCAAATATACACAAAGGCTCTTCTGGATCTGTGTTTCTGAATGAGCTTACATTAGACCTGATCCATTTGAGAATTAGTCCCCAACGCTAAAGCCCTTTGTTAATTTTTCTATTGTAACAGCCAATTCCTATTCCTTGTAATGTGTAGCATGTGGCAGCTTCTTGAACTGTCAGCTCCTAATTTCCCATCTTAAATGGGTGAGCAGAAATACAGAAGAGATACATGAGAAAGCCTAGACACTATCAATGCTGTAAGGAAAAAACACACTTCTGTAATCAGAAATTGTTTGAATGCATTCATGTAACCACAGACTAGGAAAAATCAGTTGATGCACTTTATTTTAGCTGAGATTCTAACAATTTATATGACCTTTTACTGGACAGAAAAGTCTTAAGGAGGAAACAGGTGGAGAGATGCCAGGAAGTTGGTCTCCATGCATGTAACTTGAAAGCTGGGAACAGAAACATAACTTTGTATGCAGTTTTAGGAATAAAAAACAAAGCTAAGAGTCTTGTAAAATTATTGTCTAGCAATAACATTTAAAGCAGATTTTTTTTTTCCTGTCAAGTACAAATTGCAGTTTTCACTTCATCAGCCCATCACCATCACTATTTATATTGCACCAAGCATAAAAGCTTCTTTATCTGTATAACAAATAGCACAACACAGCCCATATTCTGCATGGAAATTCCTGAATTAAACTGGTTATTATATTTGGCTTTTTTTTCAAAATACATATATAAAACCAAGTGTTGTGGTTTAACCCCAGCCAGCAGCCAAGAACCACACAGCCGCTCACACTCCCCCACCGACAGGATGGGGGAGTGAATCAGAAGGGTAAAAGCTACAAAAACTCATGGGTTGAGATAAAGGCAGTTTAATAGAGAAAGCAAAAGCTGCACACACAAGCAAAGCAAAACAAGGAATTAATTCACTGCTTCCCGAAGACAGGAGGTGTTTAGCCATCTCCAGGACAGCAGGGCACATCACGCGTAGCGGTTCCTTGGGAAGACAAACACCATCACTCCAAATGTCCCCCCTTCCTCCTTCTTCCTCCCACCTTATATACTGAGCATGATGTCATATGGTGTGGAATATCCCTTTGGTCAGTTTGGGTCACCTGTCCCAGCTGTGTCTCCTCCCAGTCTCCCATGCATCCCCAACTTCCTTGCCAGTGTGGCAGTATGGAAAGCAGTAAAGGCCTTGACTCTGTGTAAGCTCTGCTCAGCAATAACAAAAACATCTCTGCATTGTCAGCTCTGTGTTCTGCACAAAACCCAAACACAGCCCCATACTAGCCTCTGTGAAGAAAGTTAACTCTACTTCAGCTCAAACCAGCACACCATGAAAATAAAAACTTAAAAGGTGAAGAACCTAAAAAGAAAAGGGAATATACCTCTTGATTCAGAAAATTGTCAAAAACTACAGAGTGGGATAAATTTTTACTCATGAGATTAAGGCTAAATCTGTATTGAGCTGTATGTCTCACAGGATATGCTTTTCAACCAATGTCTTTCTTTAAAGAAAAAAACCAGACATCCAATGTAAACCAAACCAAACCAAAAAAACCTTCTTTTTATCCAGACTAGAAGTTTTCAAGTGTGATTTCACTGCATTTGTGCAGGAAACAATCTTCCCCTGGCAGGTGGCTATAGATGAGGTGACATAGAGGGTTTCTTCCAACTTTTATCTCTGATTCATTTATCTTTCAGGCATGTCACAAGCTTTTCATCATCATTTCTGAATTATCCAGTGATCAGCATTAGTTCCAAACAACCTCACATGGTCCCCAGTACTTTTCTGTACTGAATGGATTTCTGCTTCATGTCACTAACTATCTTTATTGATTGAGGAAGACAGGCATGGCATCAGCGCTTGCCCTTCTCCAGTCAGAATCACCAATGAAGCCTCATGAAAAGCCTCTGTAACTGGCAGACATGAAAGCATTTGTCCCCATCTCATGACAGGTACACCTCTGAGAAAAGGTGATGCTGCATATTCATTCACTAGAGGTCAGCATGGAAGACGTAAACAGAATGTATTTATATGCATAATGCCTCAACTTTCTAAAGCATTATTTAATTCTATTTCCTTTATAAGTATGTGTTGTGTTGAATATGCATGGTTCTGTATAAAATGTTTCTGGAGGTTTCTCCTCTAAGAGGTCAGGGCAGTAACCTTGCATATACATAAAGCAGCAATAACAACCACCACACTTCATTAATGCACTTTCTAGCTTAAAAAGACATGAAAGAAAAGCCAGGCTGCTGTGAAGGAGATGGGAGCACTGAAACGAGAGAGCTGGACCAGGAATACAGAGCCAGCTCTACCCTGTGCTTCTGGGGACAGGTGACATAATTCTAAATTTTTGAAAGCAGACACCAATTTTCTAATATTGGCAAGAGATAAAAAATTACTGTCTCCTAGAGATTTGTATAGCTCCTGCCAAGCAGAGTGGCCCTCTACTCAGAACCTCTTCAAAATGTCTAAAAGGTATATGAAATCTTGCACACATGGAAAGAGATCTTAAAAATATCCAGATGGGCACATCTGAAAAATCTGTGCATTATTTTTCTGCATCCTTCTTTTCCCACAAGTAAAATGAATGACTGTGTTTTACAGAAGATGTTCCATAAAGTTCACTGATGGTGGAAAACAACTTTCTACATTCACAGAACAGCAATTTCATTATGGTTTCCTGCCTTCAAAAAGGGCTTACTGTCACTGTGCTCCTTTGGGTGTCAGTATTTTCCCATCAGCCAGACTATGTTGCCTCATGGAAGGTGAGGTCACCAGGAATCAGTAAAGCAGCAGAATCTGTCTCAATCACACTCCTTCGCAAGATCAGTCTCTGGGGTATGAAGGTAAATGAGACATGCCTGATACGAGCAAGAGCCTAGTAACATCTGAAAAATTCTTGGCTAAGTAAGCAGCAGACGTCTGAATCCTTTCTAATTTGATATTCTTTCTGTGAAGAGGTCTACCATAGTAATATACTTTTCAGAACAAGTGTTACAAAAGGTATATGAAATGCTTGCTAGATATGTGGAAGAGTAAACTCTAGGCAAGAAGGAAAGCATGAAGGCCAGGTTGCGAGGAGAAAATATTTAATGTGCAAGATCTGGACAGGACAGCTAAAAGGAAAGAATTGCTCTAGAAGCATATTGATGTCAAGTCCAAAAGTCACTATTCTAGTTGTGACCCAGCTGTCCTAGATATCAGACAAACACAAAAATAGTCCATATCCCAGAGAAGGTACTTTCTAAGAGAGAGTAGTGTATTACAAGCACAAGGGAATGTCATCAGCCATTATTTTGGTTGCTCAGTTTGCCCTGTTGTGGTGCTTTATTGAGGGTCTTGGAACATTCACTCTTGTATGAATATTTTGTGTGTTTTGTGATGCTATTGAAGATTGAAAATAAAACAAATTCTGATCCTGAGTTGAACTGAATGAGATTTTCCCATCCCTTCTTCATTTTTAATGTCTTTGAGAACAAGAAGATAGAAATCTTAAAAAGAATGCTTGTCCCTGTCTCATTTGGATTTAACAAAACTAAGAATGCAAATAATAGTTTGAAAAACATTGTTTTCAAAATGCTTGAAGATTATGGGGTTTATTTGTTTTTAAGTTGCAATTGCCTGTTGAAGGTATTTGTACCGTTTTCCAGCAGGCTCAAGTCTTCTGTGATAGCAAAGAGACTGTCCATTAGCATTCTGAATGGACTTGGGTAGGCTGACATTACAGTATTGGAGGTCACCCTGATGGTCACTTCAAGCAATAACAAGAGACATTGGAGGTGATGGAGTCACAAAAGCTGACAAAACAGAACGCAGTCAAGAAAATCAATGGAATCAAGACTGCAATAATGATCAGGGGTGTTAAAGCACTTGATAGGTCATAGGCCAAGAAATTGGGCCATGCTCTTTGCTGCAGGCAAGAAGAAGTCATTAGAAATGTCAGCAATGTCACAGAAATGTCAGAAATGTCACACTTAGTTGTGTGAAGAGATTATACAATGGAAATGGAAAAGAGAAGAGTCATGACAGAAATAGGCAGTATATTCAAGTCGTCTGGAGGTAAGAGAAGTAAAAAAATGGTGAACTGCTTGAGTACAAGCCAAGGATTGGTGTTCCAAAGTAGATGAAAATTAAATGGGGACTCAGTCATAGAGTAACGAAGACAAGACTCCTCTTAAAATATGCCAAATGAAAGGTTGTTGGTGCAGGAAGGTACACAGAACAACCCCTAGGTTGCAAGGGGCAGATATTTTGTCCTGAAGTGTACTTTTTAGAGGCCTGAGCATGTTGGTGCACAGAAAGTAAAAAAACATATATAGTGTATGATTTATATAAAACCTATGGAACTCTAGAAGTTCATTGAAATCACTGCATTATAAGTTCACATTTGCAGCAGTGAAACTAGTCAAGTCTATACTTATATTTAGTTAACTCAAGTTAAATATAAACACATTAGAAAGAGCTGTCTGTCAGCCCCAACTCTAAATACTGGAAACATTTCCGCTAATCATTGTTCACATTTGCCATTTGGTCTAGCCATGAGAATTATGGTGTACTAAGAGAAAGAAGACAATGTGAGAGAAGAAGAGGAAGTAAATGAAAGGACACTCCACCACTGCGAAAATTAATCAGTGATTAGAATCTCTTGGAGTCTGCTGCTGTACAAGTAGCCAACCCTTAATCTTAAGCAAAATAGTGTTAAGCAAAATGGTATTCAGTTTCACATAAGCACAATAGTGTTAGCACAGAGAAGATGGATCCAGAGTCTGGTATGTGTCTCCTTTCCTGTCACAAGACTTTTTATGCCCCTTTCAGATGAAGCTATAATCCATTAGAAAAAAAACACTCTTAGAAAGACATAGTTTGGAAATTGTTTTAGGGAAAAATCTTTATTTTAGCACCACAAAATGCAGCATTTCTTTCATTCACAGTAAACCAGCAAATAAATGGCATATATAGGTGGTCTTTGGTATTACAGCTTTGAATTGGCTGTTCTTAAGCAGGAAAAGCTATTTTAGAGCTCAGATTTCTCAGAAAGAAATCTTACTTTGACAGTATACATAGTAGCTGGCACTGATTTAGATAATCATGCCATAAAGCCAAGGAGCACTTTTAACCTGATTATAGCAGCATGTGCTCTAAATTTGACTTATCTTTAGCAATGATTTATGTATAAATGCTGTTTGACTTACTGTGATATAGAATTTATAAGATCCTAGAATAAAGATTGGTCCTACCCCAAAAATTATATAATCCAAGTAAAAGGCAATAGAAAACAGATAGCTATAAATAGATAGAAATACACAGAAGTTGATAGAGTATACAGTAAGCACAATGGAAAGAAACTAACCAAACAACTTTAGCAGCATAGAAAATATAACTTGTGTGATGGGGTATGATGCAGAGGAACAAAATGTTCTGTAGTTATTTACAAGTAGTTTATCCTGCATACAAAGGATGACATAGGAAATAGTTGCAAAATGTTGTTTAATTGTAATAAATGAATCAACATTCCATGGATCGGTGACAGTAGATATCAGCTAGAGGCAGGAGTCAAAAATATAACAGAAAGAAAAGAAAACATGGGCCTAAAGCTCCTTTAAGATAGTGGTGGCAAGAATTCTTCCAAATGAGCAACCATCAGGGAAACTGAAAGTGAGACAATAGAATATGCTTCAAGACATAGACTAAAACAATAACTTTCATGGGAGCAGAATTCAACATTTACATGGTTGAGGCAAGGTCATGCCTCTTGGCCAACACAAGCATCCATCCCACTGTAAATAATACATGAGGGTCTGGAAGACAGTTTCTGTCCTGTGCTTGAAGGCCATAGGGGGAAAAAATCTGAATGTTGCTGTGACCCAGATGAAAGAACTTAGTTAAGTTTCAACGTTCAAGTTGAAGCTAATGCCCAAGTTACACACCTGAGTGATAGGCAGTATGATGTAGTCCTGAGATGTCAAAAGAACAGCTGGAGATGAAGAGCTCCAGGAAAAAAGTTAAAAGCTTCCTTTTGACCACACAAAACTTGCAGTTAGACATCCACAAGAAGTGTCAAAAAGATTGTTTTGACATTCTGGTTAAGCTCAAGATATGTGGATCATCCTGCACCGGGACCCTTAGTGTTGCAGATGCCCAGAAAGAAAGTGCACAAGAAGAAAAACTGAAATTTAGAGCAGGGTATTTGTTAAAGAAGATGGCAGAGCCATACGACTAAAGTCAGATATGCTTTATATTTTTATCCTGAATTAATTTGTATAACACTAAAGCATGTTGGAGAGAGGCCAGAACTTTTGGTATCTTTCAGGATGGAGTTATTAGGTAAAATACTAAGGTTCAAAAGAAATATCAAATAAAATAGCAATAAAGTGTAAAAGAAATATCTCCTTGGAAACAAACTCAAATCAAATTGCTATATAAACATAGCATACAGTAAAGTTCTTAGCCACTGCAGGCTGCAAAGCACATTTTCTTGCTATCTGAATCTTGAACTATGATCAGGAGCTGACAGAGCAGAAGTTGACATTTAAGCCACTAACATTTTCCTTTCCTCATGCCATGTTGTTCCCTGGTTGTTGATTTTGTTTATATTTTAAAATGAATTCATTACCTTCCTTAAACCGGCATTTTGTTTGAAGTTTTCTTTTTGAAATAAATCTTGGTTGACTGAGAATTCTACTGCATATTGCTGTGCATTTTTGTTAACCCCCAGACCTGTTATTTTCATACTATTTTGGATGGTTTTGAATTTTTAAAGTGTCAAACAACATAAATTTCAAGCATGCCTTTAAGGTATTTAGATACTTTTCTCATTATTGATGATGAGTTAAAATCAATTTTGGAGGCTGCACTATACGGGTTTATCTATCTCATTTACCCTCGATGTGAGTTTTTTACATTCACAATTTTATAGGCAATAATGCAGCTGTGCTAGACATTTGCCAATTGTTACTGTGACTCTTTTTTGTCTTTTTTCTTTTTAACTGCTGTGCTAAAGGCTATGAGGATTTAACACTCCTACTACTCAGTGAAATGAGAACACTATATCTAGAGAAGACCAGTTTCCAGAATATTACAGAAAGCTTACATCATCAAGTCAGTTCTGTTGCTTCTCTTGACTATTCGTCCTTATATAAAGATTTAGAAATTGTCTTGCATTTTTTTCCAATACAAAATGACAATTAACCAAGCTATTCTTTACCACCACCTGCCCCCCCTAAAAAAACCCCCAAACAATCTTAAGAAAAATAAAACAAACAAACAAACTAAAAACTATTACAAATATGAAATTTATGCTCAAAATGAGGAGGAAATGCAGAGAATTCTTGCTGGCAGCAGGAAGTTGTAAAAGGCTTACTTAGAGCTCAGATGAGTGCCTTAATCTCCAACCTATAAAGGCAGCTCTTCTCACATTCCCTAGCTGGAGCACTCTCAATTTGCATAAACAGTTCAGTAACTAACAGGACAGCAGGAAAAAAATTAGGCAGTGCAGAAACACTCACCAGGGTCTAATCACTGGAGTTAATTTCTTTCCTTTTTTCATTACTACATTTTAAAGTTTTCATTTCATCCTAGGAAAAATGTATTTCACAAAAGATCTTAATTTTTGGCTATTTGTGACTAACATCATTCTTCAAAGCTTTTTAACTCCATTTAAAGGCATAAATGAAGAAGTATGGACCATATTCAGGAGCATATTTAAATACTTAAACCCCAGTTGGACTTGTGTCATGCTGAGACCAAAGTAGCAATAAAGAACCGGTACACAAATGTTTTCCTAAATTATAATACAAGGCATATTAAATCTGGAATGATTCTGAGAGCAAAAGAGAATAAACAGTACCTTGGTACTCCCATTTATCCTTATTTAAGTCAAGGAAATTAGAGTTGCCAAATAACAGAAGCTGAGACTTCTGTGGCTTGCATAGGTCGCAGCAGTAGGGCATTATAAAATCTTAAATGGCTCTTTCCAGACTGGTACAGATAAACATTCATTTCATACTAGACAGCCAGAATATGGCTATGCTAGCATTTAAATCAAGCATGTAGAATCCAAATCTCAAGCATTTAAGGATATGTATTCACTTTAAGGTCAGTGAAGAGAGAGCACCTCCAGATAGCCCTTTGAATCTAAGATATGAAGCCCATTGTGAAGGTGCCTCCCCCTCCCCAGTGACTGCAGAGGGGACTGAGGCTTCTTGGTTTAACTGGAGACTTTAATGGAGGCACTTATATGAGGTGCCTAAATTCAGATAGGATAAGCCCTAAAACTATAAATTACTTAATTAATCAATTAATTAATTAAAAAAACTTTACTCTTTTAACCATTAAAACTAATTAAAACCAGAAGTAGATTTCCCCAAAGATTATTCATAAAATTAAATGAGAGATCACAGTGTTTTAGTTAAGACTTGATCCTGTTCCTGAAGACCTAATGAGAAAAACCTTCAAATTACTTCAGTAGGTACAGGATTATGCCCCTAATGAGCCATACCTAGATTTGAAAAATATGCAAAGGCAATAAATAATAACTGATATCACTAGAAACCACAAAATTTGAGAGAAGCAAAAAGAGCATTGTTTCCAGAAAGGTTACGTGACTGCACAAGACTTGATCCTGTTCCTGAAGACCTAATGAGAAAAACCTTCAAATTACTTCAGTAGGTACAGGATTATGCCCCTAATGAGCCATACCTAGATTTGAAAAATATGCAAAGGCAATAAATAATAACTGATATCACTAGAAACCACAAAATTTGAGAGAAGCAAAAAGAGCATTGTTTCCAGAAAGGTTACGTGACTGCACTTGGCAAATCCAG
>NW_008691818.1:117418-170206 GCF_000695815.1 Acanthisitta chloris | reverse complement strand
CTGTATAAAGTTTATAGTTAAGTCAACAGACTTCACATCTAGTCAAAATGCTTGTGTTAAAACCTTCTAATCCAGACTGAACTAATTGATTATCTTTACCAAGGCAAAAGCAAGGAGCTGCAAAGCCGTAAAGCCAAAGAAAAGATGGGTCAGCATGAGTCACTAGTTTTTGCATAATCAATTTTTCCAGTACTAGCAAGATTCTCTGAAGTTTTAGGCAATAACAGTAGGCTCCCAAGCTGTCTTTCATATCTACATGACTCAGAGTTTCACCAAGGTGTTGTTTTCCCCTGTGCTGTTTCTTTTTTTCTTTTTTCTTCCAGCGGTTCATATATGAAATTTTGCTAAAGAAACAAAATAAAGGCCTATTTGACCAAATACTGTCATTTCTATTTCTCACCAAGACTAGAGACACTCTCTCACTGACCCAGGCTTTTTATTTACTCCCAATAAATGCTGCAATGCAGCTGTACTTCTATAATTGTAATTGGCTACATCATTTTATACTTACCGTCCAGTGGTTCACTATTCAACAGAGTTGTAATGAAAATACCCACGTGTTTTGAATGCTGTAAATCATCATTTGGTTTACATGTATTGAATAGCTTAATTTTCACACATTTAGAAGATTTCCCAGGGGAATTTCAATAACTAAATTATCAGAAATTATTGTGAGTAGGCAATGGAAAAGCAGTTGGCTTATAATTTTTGTGACCAGACGAAGTCACTAAACCAAAATGGAACTCTGTCTTTGAAGATGCATATCTTAATACTGAAGATTTGTATTCCATAGAAAAATAATACTTTCTGGACAAATTGTCAAAGAGAACTGTTTTCTTGTTTTATTTTGATTTGAATTGATTTATTTTTCTGATACAAGTGTGAGAGATCATGGCCATCACCCTGTTCCCTGAACCATGTCCTGAACAATATATATTTCAGTTCTAAAATTTTTTTATCTAGTCCAACTTAGTCATCAAGCCTCCAACCCCCATCAATGGAAAGAAAGCCTCTGTGAAGAAAGTTAACTCTACTTCAGCTCAAACCAGCACACCTGTCAGAGAGGTACTTATCAAGGTTGCTCTATACAACTATTGTAGAGAGAGGGGAATTATCCTCCGGAGATGGCTGACACATAGTATTTACTGTGGAAGAAGTACAGACATCTCAGACAAAATATTTTGGGTTTAGATAACATAAAATTTTAAACTGCTAAGTTTTTATGAGAAAACAAGCATTATGACGAGAATTATGCTGAAGAGAGAAAATCAGATACTACAATGTAGAGGTACACAGATTATAACCATCCCCAAACTTTGGAAGCTGGTAAGGATCCCACCCCAAGTGCAGAGCTGACTTCTAGTTTAGGAACCTGCAAAGCTTCCACTTGAGATCATTTCTTGAATTCACACTTCTTCATAGTTCACATGAGTCCTTCAGATTTGCACAGGTATCAGCAAGTAGGACAACAGCTATACTGCAATGTCTGACTTAAAGCCATGTTTGTTGCCTTCATTTTCTCTGGAAAGGATTGTTTTTCAGGGTTCACAATTCATTAAACTGCATCCATATATTTCTTGGGGTTCAAAGTAAATGCATTAGCAAGTTTTAGGAAAGGAAAGTTAATATCAGCTGTCCCATCAGAAATAAAAGTTGTATTAGCCTTTGGGACATGATTATCACATCAATAATTGTTTTAGATACAAAAGACTCCATCAAGCACTGGAAACAAGTTCTGTGGCATTTCCCAATCATGAAATGCTTTCAGTGACAGTAAATCACTTCTCAGCCTTTAAATGCTAACTCCCACCAGTGCCATGAGCTAAGCTGCAGAACTGACATACATAAACCTTCTTGCATTTCCTTTTGGGATGGGAAAATAATTGTACTAGGAAAAAACAAGTCAGAAGAAAGGGAAAATATTCTGAATTGATCAATATTTCTGTTGCCTTTCTTTCCCCCTGAAACAAAGGGGCAAAATACAAACAGGTACTTTCTGCCATGTGGGTGTTTTGATAAGAAAAGTCTGTTATCTCAAAGATAGCATGTGTGTAGTATAAAGCAGTTTCCAAGGAAACTATTTTTCAAATGTTCTCTTACCAGAGATTCATTGTTTTTATTGGCATCCATGTCTCTCACACACACCCTCCTCCTTTAGTAGTATGATATAATTCAAATGTTTCCAGACTCAGGGTTTTGGCTTTGACTATCACACCATCTTTAATGATTGACTGCTCACAACACTGTGCAGAAAATTGAGTATCTACTCTAAATCCTTTCTCAGTGAGTATGACTCAACTATCCTGATGCAAACATTTCAAATCTAAACATAAGTAACAATTTTGGTACTCAAGAAAAACCCACCACTAGACTGGACACCAAATCATTTGGAAATGCAAATAAAATCTGAAGTAGACATCCAGGTCTAGCTAGATTTTCTCTGAGTTCCAGTTGGTTAAAAAAAAAAAAAAAAAAAAAAAAGAGAAGAAAGAGAAGAAAGATTATAAAGCAATGAAGCATATATGTTTCTGGTTAGGTAATGGCAAATTAGTGCACTAACGACCTGAGGCAAAACAATGACTTTTTACTTTTTTTCAAATCAGGTATATTCTGACTTGCAAAGATCAGCAGTTAGAAAGCTGCTTGGAATGATTACATGACTAAATTTACTTCATGGTCATCCATGGAGAAAAAGCTCCAGAACTGAAAGTCAGAGTCACCTGTCTTCAGCTAAGAAATTACTTCTATACAGAGGTCTATGTCAAATACATTCCTGAATGCTGTCAAGACAATGCTATTGCAATGACATGAATAAGCCCATCTTCTAACCCACCAGGCAATGACTCAGACATACATTCTGCAGGACCTGGGTGGTGTAGTTTTATTCCATATTTGAAAAGACCCTGTAACCTTGCAAGTAAAATGCTTAAACACATGCTTAACCTCAGTGGCTGAGTAATACACAGCTTTCAGTGGTGCAACATTTGACTGAAATCAAGCAGATGGTAATGAGTTTTGTTGGATGGAGTCCTAGATGCTTAGAAAGATGCTGGTGAAGTGTTTCATGACTCTCTCTAAGTAATTTTTTGCTTCAATGCAAATAGGAAATATTTTTTTTCTTTAACCACGTGTTTCCCTCTTCTGCACCTTCAGACTCCACCAGCATCTTTTAATTTTTATCACCAGAAGTGCAATGCTTTGCCAAATTGCAAAGAAACATATATTAATATTTTTGTCAGTAAAATTCTTAACATTATAAAATAATATGAAATTGAGCATAACCAAATTATTTTATTTCTATGTCACACTCATATCAGTAGATTTGCAGAGGAGAGTGATAGATTGTATCTCACTGCATGGTCATTATTCATAATTTGAATACAATTTTATTGGTGAATATAAATGACAGATGACTTCTATTAATTGCTGATGGTGTGCCATGCTAGCAAGAGATGTCCACTGAAATGCTGTGAATTTGCTGCTTAGAGATTAATGAGAAAATGCTAATTACAGATGTTGTTGAACAGTTTATCATTACTATAATATGTTATTCTCAAATGGAAAGTCACATAGGTTCGGGGAATAAATAAATAAAGACACTAACCACAAGTGACATATGTTTGCTGTGGACTGGCCTCAAGTCATAGTCAAGCACCCACACAGCTACTCGCACACTCACCACCCCACCTCACCTCAGCAGGATGTAGGGAGAAAATAGAACAGGAACAAGAAGACTGGTAGGTTGAGATAAGGGTGGGAAGATAATTTGACAGTTGCTATTGCAGGCAAAACAGACTTAGCTTTGGGGAATTTAACTTAATTTATTGACCATTATTTTAAATAGTTGGATACCAATTTGGGTATTGTTAAACAGCAACAACGAAAAAAGAAACATTTAGACACTTAGGAAACACCTTTCCTCTTCTCCCAGGCTCAGTTTTACTCCAGGCTTGTCTCCACCCACCTTGCTCTTTTCACAGGTTTTATTCAAGAGCTTCAGTGAGGCAATAGGTAGTACCAGAGGGTCAGAGCCAATATTTAACATTTTCTCACTGTTCTCCTTTCTTCTCACACAGTTTCCACACACCAATATGGTTTTCTATGGGCTGAAGTACAGTCACAGGGGTATCTGCTCCAGTGCGAGCTTATCTATGGGCCCCTTTGTGAGGTGGTCTTTGTTCTACCATGGAGAATATCCTCTTTGTCCCGTCAACTTAGTGTTCCCTCTGCTGTTTCTCAGTCTTTCCCCCACCCCTATTCCTCTACCTGTATGGTGTTTTCTGCTCTTTCACAAATATGTTTTCACAGAAGGGTCTTCAGCATCGTCGATGGGCTCAGCCGTGTCCTACAGTCCATTGTAGAGACAGATGGAACAGTATGTGCCTGGCATGAAGCAGTTCCTGTCCTTTTCCCACAGAGGACACCTCTGCAGCTTCTAACTGCCAATGCTTTGCCACATTAACCCAATTCAACAATATTTCTAGGTTTCTTTGGCAAAACTAACAAAAATCTCAGTCCCAGGGAAATCAAAAGAGTTTATATATGTATATGTGTTTATGTGTATACCTTTGGTTCCAAGAGTCCTTCCAAAATCCTAGTTTAGAATCATGACAATTCAAATGTATTTCTGACTTTCCATCAGGTAAGTTCCATGCAGAAATAAGGTACAAATACACTGGCAGCTTTTCAGTACTCAAAGAACACAACTGGGAAGCTGAGAGATCACCCTGGCAAGTCAAATCTCTGAGTTCAAACGGAAAGGAAACTAAATGTTGCAGACTCTCCATAGCGTGAATGCAGGGATGAGGTTTGGAGAGAACAGAAGGTTCCTTGATTTGACTTTTCTACAAAAGAATTTCCACAAAGCCCCAGAAATTTTCCAATAGTTTCATGCAGATGCTGAAGCCTATACAGATAGTCCACTTCCAGATCAAAGAGTCTGCTTGTGTAAGGACTTACTTTCTTTAACAGTGGCATCTAAAGAGGGAAGAAACGTCTCCAAATCCAGGGCCTGATATGTAAGCCAGAGGAAGCACTGCAAACTTCCCACATTTTGGATTTCAGGGGAACAGATTGAAAGTCAGCTTCAATGTAATTATGGATAAATAGAAGATATTATGAAAGAAATCTGCCTCTTAATCAGTCAATTGTAATGAGTTAGAAGTATTTTTAAATTACCCCATAATTTATATGTTATTTGCTTAATGAGGTATTTCCTTATGAGTTGCTAATGACTATTGTCAGGAAGACATCTAAAATGCCATGTCATCTTGATCTTGTAGTATTTCTGTATATGCTTACCCTAATGAAAAGAGGCAGCCTGCCTCTTGCACTTTTAACCTCTAAATCAGCCACATATTTTGTAAAGTTCTTGTTGTTGCTTCTTTCTTTAAATTAACATTTGTAAAATAAAATTAAAAAAAAAGTCAAGAATTTTTGGTAGTATTATTTTCTAAATTCTTGGTAGCATTTTGACAAGGAACATATAAAGACCAGATCTGTGCTCTTTTGTCTTGTGCTGACAGTCACTACCAAAATCCATTTGAAAAATTTGATGTTCAGATAAATCCTTCTTATCATCTGAGAACATCACTGGGACACCAGCACATGTGAAACCAAGGAACTGGTTACAGAATTACTTCGCCGTTTTTGGCTTCTTTATGAGTTCCTCTGGTAATACCCATCTTGACTTTGGAATGCTTTTGTCATTGCTTGGGGATTTTTATTCATTACTTATTTACTACTTAATACTTTTTTCTTTTTTTTTTTTTTTACATGTAACTTTTCCTGCAGGTTCAGCTCTCAGATCAGCAGGCTGAGCTGTAACAGGGAAGAGGCTTTATGTTGTTGTACCAGGCACTATCAGTTGAGCTTTGCAATGAATTCTTCTTTTTATGACTTTACCTTTTCTTCAGCCATACTCTTTTCCTGTTGATTTATTATCTTTGACAGGCTTTTTAGTATGAGTCACAGTTAGTCACATACAAATTTTAACTGGAAAGACTCCCCTTGTGTTTGCAAAGAAAGCATTTCCCTTGGCAGTTCACTTTTTGCTTCTCCACTAAGACTTCAAACCAGGCTGTGCCTAAGACTGCTAGTTGTGTGTTTGTACAGTATGTTTATCCTGAAGAACAGAAGCAGTACAGAGGAGTAAACAGGAAAAAAATGTAGGGATAAACCTATTCCCTTTAGAGGATGTATGTAATTTTTTTATTATTTGTTTCTTTTACTTCTCTCTTAGTTTCTCATAATCACTGACACAAAATTTGTCTGCCCTTAAGGAAATTACTAGAAGCTGGCAGAGAAACACTTTGTGCTGTGAATAGCCATGGTTCTGCACAAAACTTGAGTGAATTCCTCAATTCTTACCTTTCTGATCCTCTGGTCAGCTGTGACTTTGAAGGATCTAAACATTGCCAAATCAGTGGCAGTCTCCTTTACTCCAAGTAAGCATGCTGTACATCACAGCCATTCTTCTGTGCCTTGCCTACACCATCCTTCAAGATAACAGACACACAAGGAAAACCCATAGTGTGTAAACAGCAGGCATCAGCTACTACCTGTCTCTGGAGCCAACACAGCCCTCTCCATGCTGTACAGCCATGCAGAGTTCAGTGCACCAGTTTCAGCAGCAGCCACATGACAATAAACATAACCCTCCCTAAGGGTACTATTGGATTGGTAATATGACAGAGCACAGCTGACCTACTCCTGGATCCCTGCTCTGTGCATGTCCAAATTGCCTCCAAGAAATAACAAAAACTAGTGAGCAGTCACACCACATCCTATTTCTGATGGCAGGAGCAAGAGTCACATCCCAAGTAACAGCAATACCTGTCTTGGACTGCTGACACCAAGCTAGTTTAAACAAAAATTTTGCATTTCTCTTAAATGAGGTTTTATTTTTGCCAGAGCTGGATTCCCTGCATGCTGTGCAAAACTCACAGGTCAGACTTCTTCCAAGAGTCAAAAGCTTCCTCTCACACCCAAACTCTCACAGCTACATATAAGGATGCAGGGGTTGGTTGCAAATTGTGTAACAGACAAAAATGGAACTGGTGTATGTTACTTCAGTAATTACTGACTTTAAACTGCTGTAGCAGTTAGCCATAGACCAAGTTTGTGGAAGTATGTCCAAGTTTAAGCACTGGTGAAATGAAATGTGATGTTATTCACATCCTTCTGGATTGGGGTGGGGGGAGAATGCAACAAACCAACCACAAAAACCCAAGACAATATTATCAAAGCAACCTAAAGCCATAAACAGGAGGATGTCATTCAACCATTTACAGTTTAGCAATGGGTGTGGTTTTGCTCTAATACATTGTATTGAGACTCAATGCAAATTCCCTGTTTTCAGATGGAAACGTTTTTCAAGTCTTTAAAGTGACTGGCTTAAAATGTGGAATAGTTATAGCTGCATTTCATGCCTATAATACATCACTTTGTGTTTTGTGGGATTTGCTTCAGTTACTTAACTTTATTTCTAACATCACAAATGAGCCAAAGAAGTCTGGAAAAGTTTCTACCTGAATCCAGTGGTACTCCAGCTAAACAAAAAAGGAGGATGGTTTATTGCCTTATGAAGAAAAGAAAAGATTTGAGGGGGGTTGAGTTATGACTTCTCTGAAATGTCCATAAAAAAAAATCGTGCTGCCTGCTGCTAAAATATATCCAGTCTCAAATAACGTGCATACTACAGACAGTGCAAGGACACAAGGAGATAGCTACCATATATATAGGCATGCAGTAACAGTCAAAAGGAGCTCACAGAGCAGTTGCACCTGACAACTGTCTGACATGGTATTTACAATACACAGAAAATTTGGGATGAGCAAGAGAACTCTAACAGAAAACTGACTTTTTCTGAAGTTTGGAAATTAGCAAGTTACTTAGAAGTGTGTTCATGGATACTAAGACTCTTCTTATTTATAGTTAGAAAAAAAGCACAAGTGACAGGCCATGAAAAAGCTGCTCTTACAGTCACCCAGACCTGAGACAGCCAGTGGAGAAAGCTGGCAAGAAAGTGCATATATCTTTCTCTCTACCCCCATTACAGAGACAGCAATGTGAAGATGGTTTAGTGAGAATACATACTGCACTGTTGCAGTCAAGAAACACGAACAGAAGAATGTCTCTAATGGGGCTAAAAAATATATAGCTAGGGAAGAATATAAGAACAGGATAGCTATAGATTGATAATTTCTCAGAACCCTTTCCCAGCATAGAACAATCTATGGATTGGGACTTCTCCAGCTTCTTTGTGAGAGAGTATGCTGAGGGCTGCTTTCTGTAGTACTGTGTATGGGATGAGGTGAGCCAATGTCCTCACCGCCAAACTGCTCCGCTTTGTATGATAACCCACAGTTTGACTGTCTTCATGACCCAGCATGCTCCCACATTCTTTCCTCTGGCCTTGAATCCACTTCCACACACACTGCAGCAGGTCCTGTGCCATATCTCCTTAGTACCTGTAAACTTGATAAGAATATATGCATTTGGTTAGTCTCAGAGCTTTTGTGAGGGAAAATATATAACAGACATAGAGTTATAGACTTTGCCATAGAGCTATCCAAGTACAGACAGGAACTTGGAGCAGTAGATGTATATACAGATTGATCCACAAAAACAGTAGATGATGTACAGAGCTTTCACACCTAGTTGCTTTAAGAGTTATTTCAGCCAAACTATCTATAGTAAGACAGCAAAGGTTAGTCAGAACAGGAGCTGTGATCCACAGTAGTATGGAAACATCAGTTCAGTACTGAAGGCAGAAATACTAGAAAATACAGGAAAAGGAAGAGAGAACAAAATAGAAAATGTTCCCACAGCTAAAAAAGCCCATATAAAAAAACATGTGGTAGTACTGTAAAAGGCTCAAGGGAAGACACCAAGGAAATCCAAGGTATAGAATCAGTTCCAAGGATAGGCTGGACTCTTCAGCTGTCAAAGAGATATCATGAAGGGAGATACAACTGAGGTTTTCAAAATCCAGAGAGTTTCTGGAAGAACAGGCAAGGATTGCAGCTTCACTATCTTCTCTAGTCCTAGAACTAGGGGCCACAAGTTGATATTAGTCAGAGACAGATAAAAGTGAAAAGATGTTTTTTTCATGCAACATATTAGAACTGATTGGTGGAACTTCTTGCCAAAGTATGTCATGAATGCACAAAACTTGGAGGCTCACTTGATCTGTTGAGTGCTACCAGATCAAACTCAACAGATTTGGGGAGCCCTGGAATGTGAAAATGCCTGAAAGTTGGGAACATACAAGGTGAAGGATGCTTGTCTGGTTTCAGTTCATCCCCACACGTCATTTAAAGGCAGGTTACTAAGCTAAATGAAGCTTTTTTCTAAAGCAGCAAGGTCATTCACACTAAAGGCAGGTTACTAAGCTAAATGAAGCCTTTTTCTAAAGCAGCAAGGTCATTCATTTTAATGCTGTGACAACTTTGTTGTCCTGCACAAGCCAAGGTGCAGACAAGTAATAGGAAAGAGAAAAGGAGCAAGAAAAATGGGCAGGAAAAACATTCTTCCCTTCCCAGGAATTCTGCTGTAGGAAATGGTAACAGGAATATTCTGGAGGAAGGTAAAATTATGTCTGTGCTTCAGTATTTGGCATACCTTTAGAGGGCCAAGTCAGAGAGAAAGGAGTCTTTGAAAGCTGAATTCTCAAAAGCACATCTGCATCCAGGTAATCAGGGGTGCAGAATCCTTCCTCTCCAGTTCCTCTCACTTTGAAGGGGGCAGTTTTTTTTCCAGAGGAAATACAGTTCTTTGACTAGGAAGAAAGATCTTTATTTCCATGAACCAGTATGTCAGATCTCAGCCCTAGCAGCCCAGACATGCTGAAAGGGCACTAGCACACAAGAAGGCTGCCTCTTACTGCAGACAGAAGACAGTGGCATGGTCGCACCAGCACAGCCTGGATGTCTTCCACCTTTACAGAAAGGCAGCGAAGGTGTCATATGCTATAGCAATGCTGCTGCAACATTCTCAAAGACACGGTGTTAGCAAGAGCCCCATTAATGATTTCTTTGTTCAAAACCCAATGGAAGCTCTTGTGAGCAATGCTGTTTAAGCCACAGCTTTCATAATTTTGGAACAATGCTCAAAAAGAATGTTGCTGAAGTGTGCACCAGTTAGATAGCTATTCTATTACGTGATGGTGTCCTAAAATAAAATTAAAATGGGAGACAGGAGGCAATATGTGTTCTATCCAGTGACAACAGTGTTCATAAAATCAGAAATAAAAAAATTCCAGTTAGCAATTGGAGGAAGGAGGGTATGCAAGTTGCACAGGATTACAGCTGTGTCACAGGGTGAGGAACTGTATTGCTGACAGTGTTAGAGACAGGAGGACAGACCTCTCAGCATACCTCCCACTATGCCTGTGTAGTTACCCCCAGTAAGTGACCTACTGCCACCATCTAAATGAAGGTTGTTGATCCTTTCTCAAAAGAATCTTTCAGCAGAAAGGACTCTTTAATAATCAGGATAAAAATTCCACAATAATTTGCAGCATTGTTTCTCTGCCTGACATAAAGAATGTCTTGAATAAGGCTCTTCACTGACCTCATAGGAAACACTGGCATTATTTAAAAGGCCTGTTGTGTGTCACAGTGTCTCAGCACAAAAGTATCTGAGGCAGAATGAGACCCTGTGCCATCGCATAGCAAGAAGAGAGACCTTATCAGCAAACCTGAGCAGTGCAACCCAATCAAGAGCAGAACAAAATGAGTGGATTCTTAATCATGCTTTTAACCAGCAAGTACAGCATTAAGTATATCAGCACGTTATTATTTTTAATGAAGAACCATCTACTGAAAAAATATTTTCCTTATCTGCCCACTTGCAAGATATGAAATTACTTCCTAGCTATAAGACTTATTGCATAATGACATATTATCCTAACTACCTACCTCTTCACTGACTGACTCTTTAAAAACAGTTTAAAAATGTTACCAGCAAACACGAGAAAAATATGTTTAGGTTCCTTCATATTCCTGTGTAATGTATAAAAGCAACTGAAATAAGGCTTGAATTCATCTTCATTTTTGTACATTTTTCCCTTGAAAAATCAAATTGTATATTGGCCAGTGGTTTTTGTTTTGTTTTGTTGTTTGGGGTTTGTTTCTGTCAGTGGCTGCTTGCAAGACTTTTTAAGTGGATGTTTTATTTTTTTTACATGTTTCAAAGATAAAGCACAGGATAATTTTCTTAGCCACAGTTAAAAAGATAGGATTGGTGGCCACTTGGCAAAAAAAGGTCTTCTACCAACTGCTCCAGTCAAACAGATGTTAATCGCCTACACACTTTTTTATGTCTGGTTTTCAATCATTATAGGATTGGTGGCCACTTGGCAAAAAAGGCAAAAAAAGGTCTTCTACCAACTCCTCCAGTCAAACAGATGTTAATCGCCTACACACTTTTTTATGTCTGGTTTTCAATCATTCCAACAGCCTTTAAAAAAAAAAAAAAAGCAAGTATGAATTTCAAATGCATTTCAAATGCAGAAAATCAAAACAGGAAGAATTTGAAGTATAATTTTTAGACACCTTCATTCACCATAAAGAAAATAGATAAAAAATCCTTTATTCTTTTTTTGCCTTTTCTTTGTCAACATGAAAGAACACTGCTTTTCTCCAGTTCTGAAGTCTGCTAGGGACTGCAGTGCAATCGCAGATCCTACCAAGGAGACAGGCAAAAAAAATTCAAAGTCTAAGAAAACTATAAGGCATCTTGATGATTTCTTTATCCAAGATAGTCCAGCAGCTGAAACATTTCGTCAATGAAGAGAACCTTTCACCGGCCACTGTTTGGGTGAGATTTAGACTCTCAAGTCCTTTTGCCCAATGAAGAGAACCTTTCACCGGCCACTATTTGGGTGAGATTCAGACTCTCAAGTCCTTTTGCTATCCTCCATGCCCAAACCTGCAGTCTTAGAGCTGGTTAAGTCTGTTCTATATTGATTTTTACTCCTCTGGTAATGTGCCCTTTTCAAAGAGTCTCTGCAAACTGACTGAGGTTAGCATAGAGCACCTCTGAAATGGATGCAATTTCACAGCAGAGTCAAAGTAATTAACCATTTCCCACAAAAAAACGTAAAGAAAAGTAAAAATCCACAGCTCTCGTGTTTAAAAGCATCAACTGATGAATTCACAGCTTGGTATATATTACTTGTACCTGCTACATGAGACAGTCAGAGATAGCCACATTTACGGTCTGTCATAAAACATTTACAAAATTGCAAAGCTGGATCATAACATTTTCCCCCTCCAGAAAAGCATTGCATGTTGTTCTGCTTCATCTGTAAACTCTGATTATCTGAAGATTCATTTTGAAAAGTGGAAATAGTCTTAAGCCAGGTCAATTTTTAAAAAAATATTCATCTACTAATTTAAATGTTTGCAAAGTTAAAGACATAGCTCAAAGTTACAAAACAGATGGATTCAAAATGGAAATAGCTACATGGAGGAGAAAAGCACAACATAAAATATGCATCTTTATTTGTGTTTTCTAATTTTCTCTGATGCCTAATCCATTATACTCTAATTTGTCTGCTATTTTCACTCCCAATATAAGTCTAAAATGCATACTATGAAATACTGAAACCTTAGTTGCAGTCAGTGAAAATGACAAAGCTAAGGTGAAAATAGCTTTTCCCTTTCACTGTTGTGGAGAAACAGCAAACACCATATCTTTTAAGAAAGAATAGCTATCAGCAGCAATTTGCACACCTACACATCCTTATGCTTATGTATACACACATTTGTTGCTATAAATTTCAGAAAGCTGTTTTCTTAAAAACAACTGGAATTTGTGAAAGGAGAAAGAAACTGAGGCTCCAGAGCAGTGACACATGATTAACATAGATGGAAAATACTTTTGTGCCTGTCTGTTTAAAACATTCTTGTTTTTTTCAACCCTTTTTTTAACCAGAAGCACACTTAAGAAGGAATGAGATTTCTTTTTCAATGAAGACCTTGATCCCTTATTTAGGAGAGAGGAATATAAAAAGCTCTGATACCATCTCCAAAGGGTCATTCAAAAGCTCTAGAGAACCCTCAGAAGCCCAAGATTGTCCTTTCTGATATTACTAAGGTAAAACATCACCAGTATAGTCTTCATACACTAGAAATTGAAGGAAGCAGTAAACACTAATGCAAGCTGAATACAGACTCATAATGTAGGCTACTACCAGACTTGGAGGATTACCCCAGCTTCCCATATTTAAAATGTATGTATTTATGTGCCTACATTTATTTATACCAATTAAATAGCTAATTGCTGCTTTGCATTTTCAGGATTTTGTCCCCAGGGACTCTAGAGTAAGATGCTTGAGTCTAGTAGTAAAAGTTACATTGGTTTTAGTTGCTTCTTAGACATGTTCAAGAAAGTAAGCCATCAATTGATCAATACAGGACAAGATTGCAAGAGAGACTGCCAAATGTTGTCCACTAGATGTATAAGCCAAGACAAACAAACCTCTTCTGGGAACAAATTAGGTACAGTGGATCCCCTGAAGGAAGGGGATGGACTTCTAGCCCCTAAAACAAAACTCTGCTCATGATACATGGTCATTTGCAGAGGACAGATGTTTACCAAGTGTATGGCTCAAGGCTATAGTAACCCCATACCGCAGGAAATGCTTCCAAGAAAAAGCAGGCCCTTTGGCAGCTGCATATCTGGTCTCCAAAATCCCAGCAGTGCAGTGTTTCTATAACCACCACTTTGCCAAGTGCGGTGTCATCTGCAAGAAGGCACAGCTGTCTATGAAAAATAAGTCTCTTTTATTTCACTTGTTCTGCATAGTGTGTATAAGCCATCTATTGTGTGTTTTACTAGGTCACTTTTCTTAGCAGCTTTAACTCTGGTAAACTGATAGTTAACTCAAGGCAATAGGCACATGAACAAGGCAGGAACCTGGAACAAATCTCCCATGACATCTCCCATGGCACCTCAGGAGCAGTGAAGTCTGTGCCTCGAAAGACAGACATCTTAAAGCATTATTTACTCCCAGGTGACAAATGGGAATGTGCCCAACTCTGTTGCAGTGCTGAGCCCACAGGATGGTTTACCATAAAGGCTCGGATACATCTCCATGTAAACTAAATCCCAGTCCAAATACACCATCTTCGCCTGGGGTTTTCAAGCTGATCCTAAGGGGTAAAAGCAGTAATAGGTATATGGATAGACATATATAACTTTAGATGCATTCAGCTGCCTTAATTTTTTCCCCAATGGTATGGACATTGCTGCCTTCAGAGACTGAAGCATCCTGGGAACCACAAATAGCAATGAGTACTGACAAAAGAAAGTTCTTTGCTATCAGAATTTTCCCACAGTGGAAGTCTTGATAGCCCCAGTTTTTTCAATACAGAAATAAGCAGCACAGTCTTCCACACCCTTAATATGGAAACAGATATGACAAAACAGATAGAGCAAAACAGCACATAAAATGTCTGCTACAGCTTATCTCCCTTTGCAAGAAAAAACAAAAATTTGTAGATCTCACATATCTATTTGTACATTCACATAGGATTTATACTGATTTTCATAATTTAACTGTGCAAGCTAAACAAGTTAGGTTTAATTAGGATTATTTAGTAGAGTTTCATAGTTAAGGTCCAAATGAACATAAATAGGTACATTTACTGAGAAGGGGAAGGGGGTACTTAGAAGTATCATTGCCTCAGCATCACGGTGTGTACTGCATAGAGCTATGTGTCTAGCAATTCTTCCTGCCTCACTCTCCCTTACCTCTGACAAGGATCATGTTCAAAGTTAGATAGCAAAGTATGTATATTAGCATGACATCAATAAACCCTGCCCTCCACAGACTCCACAGAGCAGTCTCTGCATATGCATGGAGAAAAGGGACAGGGTAACCGTGACGTTTTTGGTATAATTATCAATCACAGCTCATCCTACAGACGTTTTTATACTGTGGCAAATGGCATTTGAAATAAACCTGTTCTCCTCTGGCAAAAGACCCTGACTAATTGCCACCTTTCACCCTGTTTCACCTCTCTGTAGAGGTCATGTGCTAGGGGAGACTGCTGTGATTCCATTGCTTCAGGCAGCAGTGAAGGACTTTCTCTCAGGAAAAGTGAGGTCAAAGATAAGGTTAGATGCACATAAGGCTGCCAAGGTTAGGGCAGCTCCCAGCACCAGTCCAATGCCAGAATGTAATCAAGACAACACCTTTTAGGTTGCCCATTTTTGTTTTGTCCAAATGAGCAGAGAGAGCCTTACAGCTCAATTGTCGTTCTCCTCCAGAGATCCTTTTACAAACTCTTCTTGGTTCAAGTGAGTATAAAATCCCATACACAAGTTCTTCTTCTAGAAGGTGAGGAGGAAGAAGGTGTAGTTGCTGTTTTATCCCCTGATGCAATGAATGTAATTTCTAGAAACAGTCACAAATGTCAGAGACCTCTCCAGAGTCTGCGTTTTGCCTTTTTCTTAAGGCTGTACTTGACCTGTGAGTTCTGTAGGTCTAGTACATGGCCCATTGCCATTTAAAACAGACATGTTGGCAAGGGCAGGATTTCTGTCCCCAGTCTCTCCTCAGCACATGAAGCAGTAAATAAAAACTGTCCCACATGAAAGTATCAACATTTCCAAAGTTTCCAAAATTTGGCTGTCCTAGTTCTGGTATAAATTAGAGCACTGTAACTACAGCTATGAGAAGGTATCATGGTCCCCAAGGAAAACACCTTTGACAGACTGATTGGAAGAAATTACTTCCTGTCACACACATTTTTGTCACTCTCTGCAAAGAAGAAAATTAATAAAATTATCTGTCTCCAAGCATTTTTTCCAGGTTCAGTCTAAGTCAGGATTTGGAGGAAATGTTCTCCTCCTTAATGAAGCCACTTTGGCAATTGCATACTAAATATCACTTTTCATTCTGAGAGTTAGTGGGCACTGGATTTTTTTCCTCCTCTCTGTACTTTCTGTGTGATTAATTGAGAAACCTCTTCCCTGGATGGCATCAATTCACTATAATCTCTGCTGCCTATTAGACAATTTTATTCCGACATCTCATTTTTTATTTTTAAGGCATGAATGTAATCAGTCCAGCCCAGATCCTGAATATTTGTGAGAAGCAACTGTCAAAGACACCAGCCATTTTTCTTCACATTTGATGAGTTACCAATGGTGACAGTACATAAAGACTTCTTCTATTCCTAAGTACCTGTCAAATGCTTAGTGTATCTAAGGACAGAGCAGAGAGGCTTTGTAATCATTAGGGTTTTGTTGTTTCTTTTTTTTCTAACACACCAATCTTATTAGATCTTTGCTAGTGTTGCCATACTTGACTAAACCTTTGTCAGCCTGGCTGCTATGAAGAATCTCCCGGGAATGTTTCTGGGTTTTATTCATCCCAGGACTGAGATAATTAAACAATCTATCAACTGTGAGGATCACTGGGTTGTGATGTTTTCTTGTTGTCTTGACCTTAATGTTTTGGATGCTCTAAGCCATGACAGATATGCCAACCATAACCATTCCCTTTAGGCTATGGACAGTTTTGTGCTCTCAAGACAAGAACAACAGAAACATTTACACTGTTCAAATTACCCAGTTCTCTACAATCTATCTGCAGTTCCTCCACAGTGCCCTGGTTTATACTGTTATTTGACCTGCTGTGTCAAGTACAAATGCAGTAAGGAAAGAAATGTATATCTCAAAGGCAGTTTCTCTAGCTCCTTTGGTTGATTTTACCCACCTCCCAAACAGGCCAGATTATCAGAATCGCAGTACTGAGAACTCAGATTTCTAGAAGGAATGCAAGATCTCTAATTTCTCTGTGAGAACTCAGATTTCTAGAAGGAATGCGAGATCTCTAATTTCTCTGACAGCTTCTTGTTGTGGAACCCTCTCATACCTATGCCTTTCTATCATAGCAAAGCCCTTTTAACCTCTCGGTGCTTAATATGAAAGACAATAAAATACAGTTCATCAAGGAAGCAAACTTCAGAAGGGGTTCAGAGGTAAGAGTCAAGGAGCCAGGAGCTCTTCTGCAGCATGCATCTCCTGCAGCAATAGCCATCTCAGTGCAGCTGGTAACCCAGGTTTTCATGGGAATAGACCCTCCTGCAGCAATAGCCATCTCAGTGCAGCTGGTAACTCAGGTTTTCATGGGAACAGACTTTCTTTCATTTCACAGTGGAAGAACAGAGATTACTTATACAGCATGAAGACTGATGTCACACTTTTGCATTAACGGTTTGCCAGTGATTGGTGTGTGAATGTCTTTCTCTGCCCTAATGATAGCGAATGGGCAGCCTGTAACATTAAGTTAATAGCCATCTCAGTGCAGCTGGTAACTCAGGTTTTCATGGGAACAGACTTTCTTTCATTTCACAGTGGAAGAACAGAGATTACTTATACAGCATGAAGACTGATGTCACACTTTTGCATTAACGGTTTGCCAGTGATTGGTGTGTGAATGTCTTTCTCTGCCCTAATGATAGCGAATGGGCAGCCTGTAACATTAAGTTCAGCACAAGGAAAAACATTCCAAAATGTTCTGAAACTAAAATGACCACATTGGCAGTCAACCCTGTGCAATATGCTAAACTATGAGAAATAGCTGATAGAAATTCTGCAGACCAATAGATGCCATGAAAGTTAATATCAAATTCAAGTGCTCAGTCATGGTGGTAGGTGTGGGGAACCAAAAACCAAGAGTCTGGTTATCAAGTTTGGATTTTGTACCAGATCAATAGCAGAAGTTCAGTTTAAAACAGAACAGTTTTTCCTTCAAACTTGGAGAAGACTCTACCAGCAAAAGTAGTTGGATTCATCCCTGCTTCTCCCCATGCCAGTATAAGCTCTTCAACAGCACTAGGGGGATATGTTTTATTGCTGGTGGAAACCACACATCTAGAAATGTACCAAAACAAGAAAGTTAGGTAAAAGGTGCTTTAAGCATGCTTAACAAGTTATTCCATCATATCTTCTCTCTGAACTTAAACCCCCCTCTTATTTAAACTCACCAGTTTGATCATGCTGTTTATGGAGTTTGCTCAACACGGTCTGGTTTTCCCCATACTCTCACATTTCTGGGAAACTTGCAATGGCTTTGTGAATTACTGTAGTCACATAAGAGATACTGTATATGTTATGAATTGCTTAGTACAGTCTGAGCATACTTAATATGGCTAATAAAAGTATACACTGTCTTTTTTGTGTAACTTATGAAATAATTCATAAATAAATAAATCATATAAAAGCAAATGCAATTTTTCAAACTATCATTTAATGCTCTATATTTAAAACAAATGCTGGGAAAAATATTAAAAGCTTAGCTCTAGAAAATAAGAGGCACCATGAAAATTAACATCCCATTTCTCCCTGAAAATCTAGTGCCTGTTATAGTTACAATCAACTCCTGAAATTATTATAGGTGAAAGAAGAATGTTCTCTATTTCCTGCAGTTTGTTACATTGTGCATTTGACAGCACTTTGTGTGTAGCCATTTACTAAATCAATTTCTTCTCTGTTGAGAATATTCTTATCAAAACCAAGGAAAGAACAACAAAAAAAAGTATATGTTTTTTTTAAAAATATGTCTGAAAATAATTTCGAAGACTTGATAGCTACTGTTAATCAACAGAAATCAATGGGCCTATATAGATCATTGTCTCAGAGTCTGGTCTATCTATTAAAAACCTGTGTTATTAAAATCTTTTTATATCAGAAACTATATTTTCAATACAATAACATGCCTTTAATATTTTCTTGTTATTTGGCAAACTGAGAGGTGCAAAAGAATAAAGCCAAGAGAAGATACTGAAGGGAAGTACTGGCACATCTGTTGTATTTCCCTTTAGCCATTGTATCTGGTCTGCAAAAGATCCTTTGCAGATGGCAAAAGCAGGGACTGGGACACTGAAGAACCACTTGCTATAGGAAATTATCAGGTTTGAAACCATTTAAGTAACCTGAAAGTGCACAAGTCCACGGACCTGATGAGATGCATCCATGGGTCCTGAGGAAACTGTCGGAGGAAGTGGTCAAGCCACTATCCATCATGTTTCAGAAGTCATGGCAGTCCAGTAAAGTTTGCACTGACTAGAAAAAGGGAAAAATAACCCCCATTTTTAAAAAAGAATATAAGAAAGACCCATGGAACTACAGGCTGGTCAGTCTCACCTCTGTGCCTGGAAAGATCATGGAGGGGATCCTTCTGGAATATATATACAAAGGCACAAAGAAATAAGGAAGCACTTTTTGACAGACATCACTGCTTCATTAGGAGCAAATTCTGCCTGACAAATCTGGTGGCCTTCTAGGATGGGTTTACTATATTGGTGGATAAGGGAAGAGCAATTGATGTCATCTACCTGGACTTGTGAAAAGCATTTGACACTGCCCCACAAAATATCCTTGTCTCTATACTGGAGAGATATGGATTTGATAGGTGGACCACTTGGTGGATAAGGAATTGGCTGGATGGTAACACTCAAAGAGCTGCAGTCAATGACTCGAAGTCCAAGGAGAGTCCAGTGACATATGTTCCTTGGGGATTATTTGTAAGACCAGTGCTTTTTACATTTTTGCTGGTGACATGGAAAGTGGGATTGAGTGCACTCTCAAACTCTCAAGTTTGCTGATGACACCACCTGTGTGGTGTAGTCAACATGCTGGAGAGAAGGGATACCATCCAGAGGAACCTGGACAGCCTTGAAAACATGGGCCTGTGTGAACCTTATGAGGTTCAACAAGGCCAAGTGCAAGGTCCTGCATCTGGGTTGGAACAATCTCAAGCACAAATTGCAGGCTGGTAAGAGAATGGATTGAGAGCAGCCTTGAGGAGAAGATTTGGGGTGGTGGTGCATGAGAATCTTTGTATGACTCAGCAATGGTCACTTGTAGCCCACAACGCCAAGTGTCTCCTGGACTGCATCAAATGCATCCTGGTCAGCAGGTCAAGGGAGGAGATTCTCCCCCTCTGCTCTGTTCTCATGAGGCCCTACCTGACATTCTGCATCCAGCTCTGGGGCCTCCAATGTAAGAGGGGCATGGACCTGTTGGAGTGAGTTCAGAGGAGGGTCATGAAGATAATCAGAGGGCTGGAGAACCTCTCCTGTGAAGACAGACTGAGAGAGTTGGGGTTGTTCAGCCTGGAGAAGAGAAAGCTCCATGGTGACCTTCTAGCAGCCTTCCAGTACCTGAAGGAGCTACAAGAAAGCTGGAGAGGGACTTTGGGAAAAGGCATGTAGGGATAGGACAAGGGGGAATGGCTTCAAACAGAAAGAGGGTAGGTTTAGATTGCACATTAAGAATAAATTATTTACTGTGAGGGTCATGAGGCACTAGAACAGGTTGCCCAGAGAAGCTATTTTTGCCCCATCTATGGAAGTGTTCAAGGCCAGGTTGGATGGAGCTTTAAACAACCTGGTCTAGTGGAAGGTGTTCCTGTCCATGGCAGGGTATTGGGACCAGATGGTCTTAAAAGTCTCTTGCAACCCAAACCATTCTGTGATTCATTTCTGGAGAACCCCTGCCTGCCTGTGGTACCACGCTGGGCAATCAGCCTCCCAAAGCAGCATGGACAGTGCAGGATGGAGGCAATTGACTCTGTTGGATTACTGATTTGTGCCTTCTCCTCTTGAAGAATTTGGGGTACCACTCATGTTCTCCAGCAGATACTCAAGGTAGTGTGTCCCATATGTCTTATCCACCAGCCCCGTCGGGATGTCTCAGATGCTGCAGAAACATATTGAAGCCTTTAAACTGAGGTGACTCCATCTAGGGCCAGGTTTCAACCCTTGCCACATACTCCAAGAGCCCTGTGACCCATGAGAGTCACTGGCTGGTGGTCTCCACACTAGGACACCCCACTCCTCCCATTTTGCACAGAAAGGAAAACTAATCTATATTTCCTCCCCCACTTTGTCTCCTTCTTTTGAAAGTGTCCTATAAATTTTGTCTTGCACCTTCCATTTGTTCTCATGTGTTAATGCTTTCCACAGCTAGGTTGTGATATGAAAAATGTGTTATCACCCCTGAGGACTCATCTTACATGGGGCTACCTGTAAAGTTCCGCTGTATCCATGATATTGCAGGAGACAGTTACTGTTCTAATTCTGATTTGAAAAAAAACAACCCACACCACTCAATAGTGGGCAAATAAACCTTATCGAGAGGACACTATTTCAATGTGACACTGTAGCTGCAGGAACATATTTCCCAGCCTGCTATTGAAATTCTATAATCTGAATAGGAGAGGTACAAATGAGTTGGAAGGAAAAACAAATCTTTTCAATTGCACTTCATTTTTCACTTCAAAAGTATAATGGTTGACTGTGATCCATAACAGACGGATCATTACCCAAAACTGTAATATATCTTCAGCTCTCAAGTCAAAGTATTTACAGTGTAGAAGCTCATGTTGTGGTTTAACCCCAGCCAGCAACTCAGCACCACACAGCCTCTTGCTACTTCCGTGTTCCCAAGTGGGACATGGGGAAGAAAATTGGAAGGGTAAAATTAGACAAACTCACGGGTTGAGATAAGAAGAGTTGGTTGACTGGAATAAATAACCTCCGAACGGATTAGATAAACTCATGGGTTGAGATAAGAAGAGTTGGTTCACTGGAATAAATAACCTCCGAACAGTGGCCCCTGGCCAGCCTGACCCCTAGCTTATTGTTGAACATGATGCCATATGGTATAGAATGTCCCTCTGGTCAGCTGGGATCAGCTGTCCCAGCTGTGTCCCCTCTCAACTCCTTGTGTACCCCTAGCATCCTCACTGGTGAGGTGGGATGAGGAGCAGAAAAGTCTTGACTCTGTGTAAGTACTACTCAGCAGTAACTAAAACATGCTTGTCTTCAGCACAAATCCAAAACACAGCCCCACACTTGCTACTATGAAGAAAATTAACTCTTCCCTAGCCAAAACCAGGAATTCAAGTAAAATGTCTATTTCACAGGCACTTCAGACTATTCAGGATATACTTCGATCACAGTATCATACAATTAACACATATTTTTATACAAAGGTAAAACTCCAGTCCAAGGCCACTAGGTACAAAAGTCCAGTGTAATTTGTTCTCTGCTTTCCAAGAGAGTGCAAAGACTTGGACTTGGGTGAGCATTAACTGACGGGTCTAAAGCCAAGTCTGCTCAACAAAGCTGCCTTCTCTTCCAAAGTCCCTCAGCTCAATTCCACATTCATGTGAGTTGGATTTAGTTAAATCCTGATTTTATGTGGTCTATGCTTCCTACCAAAATGCTAAATGTCCTGAATGAGATTTCAATAGTATCTGTTTGCAATTCATTTGACAGATTTCTACCAGATACAACACAATAGCCTAGTCCAAGGGCATTGCCTATGCATGTTGTGTTTATATGCAAGTTCTGCCCAGCACATCACCCAAAATTACCTGTGTGTAAATGGACTTCTTTGAAGAGAGGCATTCACTTTCTTTGGCAGGATATATTTACGTCTTTTGCATTAATGACTACAACACAACCTATGAAACAATACGGAAGATGATGTACCTATAACATACTGAAAATTCATGAAAACAAGACTGAGTAGACTCCAGTACTTAGGAGAAATGAAGGACCACTGCCTTGAATACCAATTGCCTCCTGAGGTATTCACCAGAACTCTGATGGCTTGTTTTTAATACACTCTCTCTCCATCCTGTTTGAGGAAAGCACAAGCTAACAATCCTGGGATCCAGGAGCCCTGGAAACATAAGTATAACACCAGAGAAAAAGGACAGATATCAGAGGGGTTTTCTTTCCAAAATTTTGAGTGAGGCTTTTTCTGTATTATCATGGACCATAAGCATTGATATCACTGTGATTCAATTAAGAATGTTTGCTGAATTTTGATATTCAGTTATGATATTTATTAAACTAACAGTATTTTTTTCCATATGTAGAGAAAATATGTTCCCTGTAGATCCCAAGCCAAATTCTCGTTAGAACAGCAGGAACAGAAACAAAGTTGAGATGAACATATATTAAACACTGTATATTGACAGCACTGCTGTCTGGACCAAAATGCAGTTGCTGAGACTGACTGGCTGCATCATCCCATTCGCTAAAGCTCAGCCTTTACTGTGCTGAGGAGCTGTCAGCAGGCACAGTTCGTCAAGAAAGAGGCATGGGGAGAGCCACCCAGACAGGGATGCTCCTGGAAAGGTAGGCAGTGCCCAGGTTTTTCAAGCTGTGGTCCAGAAAGGAAGGACAGGGCAGAGGAAGCATAGCAAACAGGCTGGTCACAAATTTGCTTTGCTGCACCATGTACAAGTGGCTGAGAGTGGAAAAGCCCTAAGAAAGGCTTTATGGACATGAACTTTTCCATCATCCCTGTGCAAAGCCACACCATTCCCTGGAGGGGCCTCTAACATAAGTGCTTTGGCTGACACTCTGCAAGAATTCTTACTCCTTCCTTTTCATCAGTGGTTTCTTTAATAATGTTTCAGTTACCGGTGTATAAATCAAACACACAAGGAATATTAGTCCCATCCTTATAAAGAACAATTTACTGTGGTCTGTTTTTCTGAAACTTTGGTGCATGATGGCTTGTTGCCTGTTCCTCTGAAAATGGTACAGTAAATCACCCAACCGAGCAGCGATTTCTCAGCACTGTCTTTATATTTTACCTGTGCTGGAGCTGGGAATTTTCACTTTCAATATTGTTTTCAGACCTGTGTAGTGAGTCTGAAGAATGAACACCTAAGCTTGCATCCACAGTGAGCTCTGCTAGACCCTGCTCTATACTGCCTCTCCAGTGAGAAGGACAAGTGACAATCCTCTGAAAAGACCCAAGGGCCTACCACATGGACAGAGTCTTTTTAAACACTTGCCAATTGTGTGGTAAATATCTTCACAGGTTTATCCCATGGCCATCTGCCTCTCCCTTTACAACACAAAGCCATTGTTCTTCCATTGGCAGGAAGCTCCTGCAGCAACTCTGACAACCTTAGGAAGTAAGAAAAAACAGCCTGAAGGACCCCTGCAGCATGCTTAGTACCCCGAGCTCAGTGTACCTCCAGGGGCTTCACAAAATTAATGAGATCTATGGGATCCTGAGTCCAGGAAACATTTGTTTGCTTTAAGCTTGTACTGCTATTTCAGTGAAGAAGGAAAAGGACTACACAAGAGTAATTGGGTTTTGGTGAAAGAGAGGGAGATCCATTATTATTTTATTCATGAATAAACAGACAAATAACTAAAATGCAGCTGACAAATTTTTAAGGGTCTATAGAAGGGATGGTTGCATTTTCTCCCTGCAACACTGACAGCATCAACAGCACTGAGAAAGATACTCATCTTTAAATATGCATCTGACTGCTGCAAACAACACAGTAGACACACTGTGCCAAATTACCCATAGTCGTCTATGGTAATGCAGAACCAAACTGCATTACCCCAGAGGACAACATGATGTTTTCATCCTTTCTTTTTATTTTAAACCTCTATTCCTTTTGGAAACTACATTCTGTATTTCACTGTAGCTTCACCTCTACTCACCCCTGCATCATATGATTCTGTCCTGCAATACCAAATGTTTATTTTCCATTTTATCATGGAACTCACTCCATAGTATATTTTAGCTTTCTTGTATAAAGTTATTTTAAGGCCTCATGAAAAGCCTATGCATACAAAAACTACATGATTAAGGCTTTCCACTGTGGATGTTATAAACCTTTTAAGTGCCTACTAAAGGACAAAATATAATTGCAGAGGAAGGGACTGTATATGAAATGTTATCTGGAGTAACTCTGAGCTTCCATCTCATGTTTTCTGTTTGGTTCATCTTGTACCACCCCACTAGAAATCACTGGAAACAAACCTTTTCAATATGGCTACTTCCCAGATACCAGCCTATGGTTTAAACAATACTCACAAACGCTGATACATGTATCTTCCCTTTCCCTCATTTCCAGTACAATATCACTATGAACAGTGGGAAGAAGAAAAGTATCAGAAGTAAACCATTTTGAAGAATAAGTAAGGAGAAGACACACAGGTAGAGGAACCATAGTGTTCTCAAATGTCCATCACTACCACCTCTTATCTGGCAGCAAAAAAATAAAACATTTGACAGTAGTTGGGTGTTGAAGTAGGCAGGACCAAAACCTGCGGTGAAAATGAAGATAAATGATTCAATGGTGTATTTCTAAAATGTTTGCTAAGGAGAAGGAATGATCAACAACAGTCAGAAGACCTCTAGCAAGCAAGCCAATAGAAAGGCAAAAAAGGAGATAGTAACTCGGTGCCATACCATTTGCCTCTGAATTTCTTCAGAGCTTTTGTTGGCAAGCAGGATCCTTGAGTAGTTGTTACCAGACTACGAATGAATTACATGAAATCAGAACCTAGACAGGCCTGCCCATCACCTCTTCTGCAGGTAAAAAATCTGATCCTCCTAGTAGATACTAACAGCCTTACTCAATATCGAGGTTTTGCTCTTTCCTTACTAACATGCCCCTTTAACAGCCAGAGTAGATGAAAACTGCTCTAAGTAACATTGTCAGTCAACTAAATCAGTGTCACAAATCATTCTGCTTAGCGATCTTCCACTGCCAACAGATATTTAATGTCTGTAATGTGCCAGTGCTCCACAATTTAACAGTATTGTGAGGACCAGACAGTCTGTTGAAGTCAGATGACTGTCCTGCTCTACTCTATGCTGGTGTCACCTCAATTCAAGTCCTGCATACAGTTTTGGATGCCACAATATAAGAAAAAGAGAAAGCTATTAGAAAGCATCCGACGGAGGGTCACGAAGCTGTTGAATAGTCTAGAGGGGAAGCCATACAAGGAGACGCTGAGGTCACTTGAAGTTTTGGATGCCACAATATAAGAAAAATAGAAAGCTATTAGAAAGCATCCAACGGAGGGTCATGAAGCTGTTGAATGGTCTAGAGGGGAAGCCATACAAGGAGACGCTGAGGTCACTTGACTTGTTCAGCCTAGAGAAGAGAAGACTGAGGGGAGACCTCATTGCAGTCTACAGATTCTTCATGATGGGAAGAGGAGAGGCGGGCACTGATCTCATCTCTCTTGTGACCAGTGATATGACCTGAGGGAATGCCATGAAGCTGTATCGAGGAAGGTTATTAAGAAAACATTCATCACCCAGAGGGTAGTTGGGCCTGGATTAGGGAAGAAAACATTCATCACCCAGAGGGTAGCTGGGCCTGGATTAGGTTCCCCAGGGAAGTAGTCACAGTACCAAGCCTTCCAGAACTCAAAAAGCATTTGGACAACGCTCACAGGCACATGGCCTGATTTTTGAGGTGGTCCTCTGCAGAGCCAGGAGTAGGACCCAATGATGCTTGTGGGTCCTTCCAATTTATTATACCCTACGATTCAGTGTTTCTGTGGCTCTAAAAGAGAAAACTACATCCTGCTTCTGTCACTGGAATGCAAAATTCAGCACTGACTTTTCAGGAAACCTTAAGCAAAGTAGGTGTGGATGTTAAATTAAAAGCTGCTTTCTACTAACTCTTCAACACTGAGTCCCTTCTGGGCATACATTCAATCTTTGTCAGCACACTCAGCTCCAGAACTATTTCTTTAGGGCTGCTTGTTACATGTTGGACTTAATTTACAATTATTTTTTGGCAAAAGATCCTTCTCATGAGCATTGGATCCAGATTCATTGTCATAGCTAAGGAACCAAACACAAATCAAACACAGTATGAGGAGTCCACACTCAGAGACAATCCATGTCAGTCATGATCAGCTATCACAGAGGGCCATATTCAACTTGCAATTGAGAAGTCTGCATTTGGTCATACCAAACCAAGAGCAGCATAATACCTTGTTGGAAGAAGGCGGTGTCATCAGTAGCAACAAACAACCTGATGATCATTGATCTTACCACCTGCCCTGTTGGTTTTTACCTTTTACATTGCTAAAACCTGCTCCTGGACTGATCCATGACAGCATGCTGTCAGTCTTCACAGCCTAAACCTGCTCCTGGACTGATCCATGACAGCGTGCTGTCAGTCTTCACAGCCTCCAGCATGTTAACCCATGCACAGATGCATTATCTGCTGTTTGGCTTGGTGAGTCTTAGTGAGAAAACATACCTGCTCCTGGACTGATCCATGACAGCGTGCTGTCAGTCTTCACAGCCTCCAGCATGTTAACCCATGCACAGATGCATTATCTGCTGTTTGGCTTGGTGAGTCTTAGTGAGAAAACATAAAGATATTTGCACAGATGCATTATCTGCTGTTTGGCTGGGTGAGTCTTGGTGAGAAAACATGAAGATATTTAGATAACAAATATCAAAGTGAATTCAGTGAGACTTCAACGCCTGAATAATCTCATGGAATGAGACCTTAGTGCTTTATCCTGTTCAGGTTTATGTATCTTATTAATCTTTCCTTCAGCTCTTGGTCTTCCCATCTACTCTTCATTTTATTTCCCTTTTAACACCAACATTTGCCTTCAGTCCTTCAGATTTATGTCTGTCCAACTTGCAGCCAGGCAAAGTCTCTCCTTGCTGGCTGAAACATCTGGCTCTTTTAACATCATGTTGAAAATCTCTTCAGTTCTCTAATAATTTTTGATTTTCATTTACAAACAAGCCCCAGTTCATCAGAATCTATCTGGCAGTTATGTGTTCCAGACTGAACATAATGTGCTAGCTGAGGCTATACTATAGCAATAGAGGAAATATAACTATGATGCTCTGAAACATGCCACGTCTGAACATGAAATTCTGAATCACTCTGGCCTTTTTTTCCTGGTTTATTATATTGTGAAATAACCTGCAAAGCCCCTTCCAGCACAACTAGGTTCTTCCACATCATCTTGCCAATGAGCCAAAATATTTCACACTATTTTTCCTCCTGTTTAGTCTAGCAAGTTCTCAAATTGTGGTTAGTAACCTGTGGTTTTTTGATCCTGCAATTGTGTAAAGATTCTCAGAATATTTATACTTTCATAATCCTATTGGCTTAAGTGGTGCTATGACAATTCAAACTGGCTGAGAATCTGTTCTAAAATATAGCAGTGCATGCTCCTGATGTCAATCAGGAGAAAGATTGCCATGGGGACAAATAACTTTTCATGTGCTTTTCTGAAAAGAAAACTTCACTCCAGCAGCAGAAATTCCCAGTAACAAAGAATTTGTAGTGAGATTTCTCCTTAGTCATTGTTTCTTTCTCTGAGATAAAAAAAGTGTGTGAATTTATGTATTTATATATACATCTATCTCTATACATATTTTATAATAGCCATGCCATTCTCCAAGAAATGAAATTCACAGATCTGAGAGCCGTATCAGAATTCCACTTCACACTATACAAGCACTCATTGCTTATCAGTACACGTCCATGAACAAGCCACAAGGTATTAGTGATTGCATCTAATCTTTGATATTATTATAACCATATTCCCAGAAAAACAAAACACATATAAAATTAATTGTGTTATGCTTTAACCTATACCCAGCTCATATGTTCTCCCAAGTGCACACATTTCTCCTACTACATACTATTTTTATTAATTTGTTTTTCTGACTATAGGAGCAAAATGAAAAGTAAATAAGCACAGAATTTTAATCCTCTCACCTTTTTGGATTTGAAATTCCCAATGCACTAAGTCTCTGAAAGTGCTCAGATTTTCAGGTAAGTTGTTCTGAATTTTCATAGCCCTGTTCTGGGCCTATGCCATGGCTTCCTTTAGCAATACTTCTGATTAAGGTTAATGCTGAATAAGGTATCCCTTCTTTCAAGGCATTTGCAATAATAACATATATAATGAGAACAACATGTGCATTCAGAGAAAATGAAAGAAAGGGATGCCAAAGATGATAAATACTACAATAAATACCACTATGGAACAGTAGCAAATTAAATTTTTTTCTTGGGAAAAAAGCTTGATTCCTCAGATACCCCATACAGGTTTTGAAATATTTTTTAGTGCTGGGATGTAGGTGTGAGTAGTAAAACACTTCAACAGAGAGAACTCAACTTTTGCTGAAAAACCAGTATGACTTGACAAACAGCATCCTAGACTCCTTTGCAGACATTTGGTATTTTCTTCAGCACCAGCCTTGAGCTACAGCAAAAAAAAATCACTTGCTTATATCCCAGTTTCCCTTCTGTAAAAACAGGGGCAATGGTCCACAAACCATTCAGAAGCACAGTTTTAGCACTGCAGTTCCCAGTGCCCTGCTTTACATTGATCTGACAGTACTGTGGGATTTTAAGAAGTTGTAAATGTAGCCTTAATGTACTGTCAAACTACCTTAATAAGAGTAACAGACCAGCCAAGATTCTCTTCCTACAGGGTATTATGTGTCCCCAGGGGTAGGGCAAGAAAGGAGTGGAATTGTACAGTCATTGAAGTCTAATTGCTGTAAAGGTATGGTTTCTTTAAAGTTGACACATCAAAAGCAGCCCTCTTCTTCCTTTCTTTTTTCAATGGCAGTAGTAAAACTGCACACTGTCACCCTAAGTGGAATAGTTTCGGTCCAAACAAAAGCAAAAATCAATTAATGACAATTAATTAGCAGTCCATAGCACAGAACTCGTGCCTCTTGCAATATTTCTTACAGCAGTTTAAGGAAAAATATAGGAAATAAGGTCATCCTTAGTCATTGACTGATTTTAAGAAACTCAGCTTTATTCAGTGATACCTCATGTAGTAACATATCTAGCTAACTTTTATTGCTACAATTCACTTTACTGACTCTTAGAAGTACCTTAATCCTATAGACTGACCAGCTGAGTTTGGTGAGGTGTTAATCAGTTTGTATGAATGTGCTACATTTCAAGCCCCACTCTGATATCACTAGGATACACTTTAGTGTATGCTGTTTTGTTCATTTCAGAAGCCTTATCCATTATGAAATCAATTCCATTTCCCCAGTGTCTGGCATATTGTGTTTTGGAAAAAATAATGTACAAATACTGTTAAAAGAATTCTAGTTTAAGAAGCTAAATTCTGAGCAATTTTTAACTTAAAAGAACAATCCATAAACTCAAATTTCCAAAGCAGTCAGAGTAAAGATTAATGAAATATTAAAACTTCTCAAAACATCTTGCATTTTGAAGCTATGACCATTTGATTCTAAAACAAACATTCCACAATCAATACAACCTTCATGAATATATTAAACAGCTGTTCCAGTCCAATTTAATAAGCTCACAAAATATTTTACTCCAGATACTGAAGTAATTTCAGCAATAACTCCACAAGCATTTATCACACTTAGTAGATATTCATTTGAAGTTTAGAGGGTAGGTTTAAAATATCTGGACAATTCATGTTCTTATAAACACAAACTACTGGAAATATAGCAGAACCTTCATTCTTCCTTGCTCATGGATCATTTGAAGTTTAGAGGGTAGGTTTAAAATATCTGGACAATTCATGTTCTTATAAACACAAACTACTGGAAATATAGCAGTCATTCCATTCTTCCTTGCTCATGGACTGAATGGAGCTCTGAGCAACCTGATCTATTTGAAGATGTCCCTGCTTATTGCGGGGGGTTGGACTAGATGATCTTTAAGGTCCCTTCCAACCCAAACTGTTGTATGATTCTATTATTCTGATTTTCAAAGTCAGCTTATATCCCATGCTGCATACAGCCTTCTGCTTATTCAAGACTATCTTATCTTTCTTCTGAACCATGAGGCTGGTGCAGAAGATCCCTGCAGGACAATCACATACTCTGGACTGCTGAAAGGAGGTAGTTGCTGGGATCAGCCTGGCCACATTCCTCTAGCATACAGCTGCATCCATCCTTCAAGGCAGAGGCAGTAGAAGGTGACAATCATCATCATCTTTGCACTGTGCTCTGCTCCTTACTGTCCTCTCCTTTTGGTTCTCTTCCATGTTGTAGTGAGTGATCTTTTAACTTTCATACATGTGGCAACTCCCTCATGCATCTCATGGCCCAGGAAAGTCCTTATTTTCTTTCCTAGGTGAGTGAATGAGATGGTATACTGCAATTGCATACAGGTATATTTCTGGATTTATATTTCATCTGTTAATCGTCTCAGATCATATGAGCAACATTTAAGACTACTGGAATAAGGGGATCTGGTATCTTCCATAGTCATGTTGACTCTGATATTGGACAGTGTCAGTCACATCCTGCAGTTGATTTCTGCCTTTAAAACCAATCTAATGTAACCAATAAGAGTTCTCTGTTACTCCATTTCAGTGGAGGCTCTTTCTATTCCTTACATCTCCGCTCAGTCGGGCAGCAGGGATGCATACCAGAAAGATCAAGAATCGAAAAAACTCCAAGACATCTAGACATCTTTACAAACCTGAGAGAAGAGTTGATTCAGGCAAGGAACTTTGTCTCTTTTTGAGATCTTGCAATGCTCATTGTTATCACAAACTGTTCAATGTATCTTGACAATCAGCTTAATATGGTTTATCTGATGCTTCCTCCATGCTTAGCAATAACATAAAGAATGTCTGTGCCTATGGCTATCTACCTATTTTTCTTTCTATATGTTATTTTGCTTTAAAGGAAAAAGCATCAGAGTAAACTAATAATAGATCTGTTTATCCCATGAGAGATTCATGTCTGATTACACTGAAGTATCAGACTTTTCCAGATCAGATTTTATGACCACAAAATATCAAACAAAAACTCTAATTTTGGTTGAAAATATAGTTCTAATTACGCTGAAAACTTCATTTGCAGCTGCACTGACCAGTGATGGCACTTTGTTCAAAGCATGGCAATATTTTTTCTGCAAGAAATAATTGTTTAGCAGTCTTTAACAGAAACCAAACACCGATTGCCTTACAAGTTATCTAATCTTCACCTGACAGTTTTAAAATATGTCTCTCTATATATATCTTTTATTGTTATATGACTTTTATGAACAAGGTTACAAACTACCTATCAAGAAATCCTATTGTGTACAGATGTATATAACTCATTTTTATGATAGATATTAAACATTTGCTTGCATGTTGTATGGTGTTGTTTTGTTTTATGTTTAATAAAAACACAGATCTTGAATTACTTAGTGAATTTCTATCATACAAAAATATAGGAATCCAAGTTTTGTGTTGATCAGGCTCTTCACTCTACATGCATTTCTTTGCTGATTTTTAAAAATAATTATTATTTTCTGGGCTCGACTTTTTACTAAAATGATGCACAGTATAGCTGCTCCAGTAATTTAGCCATGGAGCTAATCCTAAGTTTTCCTTCCTGAAAAAGCAAATTTGGGGACATGTATCCAGATGACCTGACCCTTTAACTTTTGGAACAGTATTTGTTCTGACATCTGTTACATTTAGCATGCTGTAGAAAGAGATCTATGGTGCAAGCGACAAATGTGTCTGGCAGTCAGGATTATAATGTGGAGAGCAGAGACATTTGTGATCCTACAGTGGAGGGACAAACATGCTGTCTGTACCACCAAGCCAATCTACCAGCAAGGGAGAGAGAGCCACGGATCCAGGTCTCATGTTTCCTGCTCCATTTTATTATCCTTTTCCTTGGGGATCCTGAGATTCTGCTAAGGAACCATCTCAGAATATAAGGTTTTAATTCAGGTTTGTGCTTACCCAAAAGCTGAAACTGAACTCCAAACTTTTCCTCTCTCTTCATCCTCCGTGCAAGGCAGTCAGTGCTTAGCCCTAAAGGGATGTCTTCTCCAGCAGAGCACTGAAAAACTAGAACAGACTAGCTTTAAATGAGCTATCTCATGCACCAACAGCAGACTCTTTCCACACACAGTGCCTCACAGTGTGAATTAACCTGCTCATTGGACTACTTCCAGCACCTACATCTCTAATTTCAGCAAGTCTGAATGTTTCTCTGCTGCAGAGTAATTTCTTCCACAGCTGTGAGGAGATTAAAATCTTTTAAGTAATAGATATACCAAGGATCAAGAAGTAATTTCTTCCACAGCTGTGAGGAGATGAAAATCTTTTAAGTAATAGGTATACCAAGGATCAAGAGCTTTCACAACCTAAATGACAGTGTGTGCACTAAGTCATCTCTCTAACCAAGGAGACGTTACGTGTCATCTGTACAGCAGAGGCCATCATTCTTATCTGTGTCATTGTGCAGAAGAAAACTAGCAAAGATTCAGAAAACAATATTTTTACTATCTTATTTTGATACTTTCAAAACCCACTGTTTTAAATTGCTGCTGTGTAGCAAAAGCTCCATATACATATCCATCATTATCCCTGACTTGTTGAGAACAACCATGACGGCAACCTCTGCTTAACTCAGTGAAAACAACTTTACTCCATACTGAATTTTCCTTTTTCTCACACTACTATTCCAAATGAGAGCTCTCTGCACTATGATTTTGCAAGCTCTTGTGCAGTTCATCAGGCAATAATCTCAGGGTGGGGGTGAAAAGGTGGTAAGCAGAACTGAAGGAATCATCAGGTCCATTTTTTTGCAATCACGGGTAGCCATGATGTGCAAATGCCTCACATGACAGTCTTCTTCTGCAGCAATGGTAGCCCATGTGTCCTGGCAACTGGAAGGCCAAAGGCTTCAGATGGTTCTTGGCAGCCAAGGTGCAGGTCCTTGTGTATTTAAGATGTACAAGGTGAGTACAGGGAATACAGAAGAGTGTAGATAATAAATTAATATGCTTACTTGAGTTAGACACAGCTGATGATAATGTTTGTCACAAAGCCACAACAGTGACTGGATTTACAGCTCGAATTTGAATTAAAGAAAGTCAGATCATCTCTTCCTATAATAAGAACTGCAAATAATTTGAAGAAGTTAATTATTCACTATATGTGATAAGGCTACATATTCTGGGAGTGGTAGTGGTCAGAAATAGCTCAGATCTTGTGTTCTGACCCATGCTTGTGACATAAAGCTCCTCTGCAAAGCTTATGTCACGACAAGGTTCCTCAGCAGCATTGCTGTCCTTGCAGCTCCATGTATTTGTGCTGTACAACTCAAACACTAAGAGATTAACACAAAGAAGTCTGGTATGGACTCCAGTATTCACATTTTATAGTTTTGTTATTCCTACCAAGGACAACTCTTGATGAATTCCTCCTGAGTTCTTCTCTGCACAATTCTACTGAAAACACATAGGTGTCACTTAGACCTTTTGGTCTTGCATGGTCCTGAGAGCACTCTGATGCCTCCAAGTCTTGACCTCACATTTATACTTCTCTCGTCAAGCTTCCTGGCTGAACATCATGGTGTATATCCACCTTACCTGTCCATCTGAATGATGAGTCTAATGGCCCAGGAAAGATCTTGGTCCCTCCTGTCTGCCTGATGTCAGTGTTATGCCATGGAGTAGGTGGAAAACTGGATGTAGGCAACCACCAACCATTTCCACTACACCTATAGACTTCCATTTATTTCCCTAGGAGAATGAACTGATCTGCCCTTGACCAGCTTCAAAGGCTGCAGACTGCATTAAAATGGCCAGCTTGAATGCAGCTGCTATCCAATAGGTTACTGAGAAATTTCTGCTCAGGAGAAGCTGGTGGACTATCACGAGCACAGGAAAACACACAATACACTTCACACTACTAAGCTCCTCCAGCAAACACTGACCATTGGAGTGAATTCCCTAGCTATTATACAGTTCAGTGACTGTGAGCAGCCTTCTGCTGCAGGGAGTTCTTGAAGCCACTCAGAGCTCTAAAGATGGGCAAAAGTAACCCATTGGATGCTTGTCCAAATCCCCATAATTCTTTGGGCAATCTCTGCTTAGCTGATGCATGATTAGCAGATTTGCCTGAGCCTCTTCCATTATTCCCTTTCACAGTTTGGAGAATCTCTGCTATATCAGCACAAAATGTCATCTCAGTGACTAAAACCACACCCTGGTTCCTCAGGCAACAGCCTTTGAGACCAAATCTTTCTGCTCCCTATTGCACCCTCATGGGCACTTAGGTCTTTTCTTAGGTGTGATGTTCAGTGTTGTTTATAGTGCTCTAGATACTTTATCCACAATAATACAATCTTTCCTGGTTTATATTGTACTCCTGACAATTCTGTTTGCCTTCTCCAATACAGAAGCACAGTGGGTTGAAGGCCATGGGGAGTATCTCCATAATAACTCCTCAAATTTATTACAAACACCTAGTAACATGCTGCAGTGACATTCTGTTTGTTACCTCATTGGATTCTTTGCTATTTTACATTGGCTCCTATAAAAAGTCATTTAAATGATTTAAGCCCTCTGTGTCGAGCTTCATTGTTCTTCATTATTTGCAGTATTTCCTGCATTAGTATCATATCCATACCTGAAAAATCAACTCTCAGTAGTATTAGGTAAACCATTAAAAGTATCAGAAAGCTGAGGAGGGTACATTGATCCTAGTGATCCTTTATGCTTTCAATTTGCAGTAAATCTCTCCCATCTGTTCCTGTGGAGGACTTTTATTTTGTTGAGCAAATGCTCTTTCTTCTTCCCAGATATAGGCATTACAAGAATGTCTTCTGTTCTTGCCTGTTGATATATTTTTTTCTTCCATGGAATCTTTTTTTAGCCACAGCAAGATATAGGCAATGGTTTAAGTTCACCAAAACTTATATTTGGAACATGCAGTAGACACTCAGTGACACTGGAACAGTGGGAGTTTTAATCCATCTATCTAAACAAATATTTAAGAGACTTGTTATAGTGGCAGAATATTTTGCATAACACTATGATTTTGAATAACCTATCCCCATAAATAGTTGCAGAATATTAACAGGAGCTGAAAAAGAAGAATTCAAAAATGAAATCTGAAACTTTAAAGCAAAATGTAATAAAATTTTGCAAGCAAGCTAGCAAAGCAGGGGTGTGTTTGGAGAAAGGATGATACGCACATGGGATGGTTTTGCCAGCTGATGCCACCACTTGCCATGACCAATATGCTGAAAAACTTAGCAGAGGTAAGCTGAAAGGAAGGTAAAAGATGACACAATGGAAGGCCAACTTTGTCAGAAGCTAAAATGTTTTTTAAATGTGTCTTAACAGAAATACGAGACAATAAATTGTCTACAAAGGTTTCAACTTTTAAAAATATTACTGAAACTCTGGATCTGGTCTCCCCAAGTAGAGCAGTAAAACATGCACTTGTTAACATTTACTTTGCTATTCCTTCCTGGCTTTATGTATTTTGGGGAGTCAGTCTGTAATTCAGTGTAATAGGGGTCAAATGAACAGGACTCCATTTGTGGATGTGTCTGCCCATCCTCCCCATGAGCATTCCCCCAGTAACAAACCAGGTTCCTTTTCAGGACAGGTTACTCCTCGTTCACTTCCAGTGTCAAAGACATTTGCCTTTATCTTCAATACAATAAAAATCAAGCCAAATTACATTAAATATTAAATTGATATCTTAGAATCATGACAATATTTGCACTTTGCAGGAAATGATGCAGAGTTGAGTGCCAAACATGAGTTATGCAAGTGTTAGCCAGATCAGCCACATGACAAGCTTTCAGTGGAAAAGAAATGCATCTGGTGTGTCTTGCTTTAGTAATTGTTACAGAACATGACCCTTCAGGAAAGGCATTTCCACAAACATATCTTCTAGAAGAAAAATGCCAGTACTCTCTTTTCCTTTCACAAGCAAAAAGGAAAATGATTAATTCTAAACCAAAATTTTACTCCAATTAGGTGTTGGTTGTTTTGAGAAAAGGCTTTCACATGGCATTAATGTTATCTCAAAAATATCTGAGAGGAGTAGAGATTAAATTATCAGACCACATTTTCAGCATAGGAGGGATTGAATCTTGACTTCTTGAGGCCAATACCAAAGCTCTAACAACAAGCCAAATTGTCTTCTGTTCTTCAAGTAATTTCAATTTATTTCCCCCGGGTATGTAACTGGATGATTTCATTACTCAAGTAAATACATAAAAATGTCACCTTGCCCACAAGAGCCTTTTATTACAATGTCATTCCAATGAATGCAACTTAGAATGATCAAAAAGATCTGCCACTTTAACTCCAAATTTCACAAAAAAAACATATTCTTGTTTCACACATAAATATTCACAACTGCAGTCAAAATGGTCTTAATCCTGACTCAAATTCTATTGACATTCATGGAATAAAAGACTTTGTGATTTATTATTTAGGTACCAGCTATTTTACCTGAATGTGAAACAGGTCTCAATTCTGAGTCAGATTCAGACATTTTAATTTAGATTGGAGCATGGACAAAATTAAACATCATTTCAAGTGAAAGTCAAACACTGACAAAAATAAGAGATTGAAAATGTGAAGCCACGGCACATCAGCCCAAAGCTAGCACATGTAGAGGAAAGCTGCTAGATTGCAATGATGTATAATTAACCTCAGTTATGAACAACTGTATTTCCTCTCAAAAACAAAGCAAAAAAAAAAAATACCTAAAATTAAACAAAGAAACCCCCCCAAATTCACATCTGTGTAGGTGTCTAAAGTCTTTCTATCTAGTGCATTTGAAGTGAAAAAATGGAAAATTTATCAAAAGATAACACCTATCTTTTATTTTAAGGGTTGCCACATCCAATTAACCTCAATTCACCTAACACAAACTCCTCCCCTCCCCCCCCACCTCCCACAGTGTGAAAGCAGATGCTTTGGTGTGGTCACCTTGGAGATTGCTGGATTTCTGGAAGTGCCTATAGGAGAAGAGATCCCTGTGACTTTGAATGAAGACATTAACTGACTTTTGTGTACTTCTACTGCAAATTTGCAGAATTGCAATTTATTATGGGGAAAATATTTGGGACTTGACCTTTCCTTGCTTTTAAACAGTCAAGCTTTATAGACGGTTGTACTGTTTGCTCTGAATTCACATCTGAGCAGAGATCAAGTTGAGACCAAGGTTTCAGCTTCAATAGCTAAAAATTTAAAATTAATCAGGAATCAAAGTCAGGATTTCCTCTAACAAGGTCAAAGTACTGTACTCTGTTTTATTTTAAATGTTGCAATGCAGCACTGTGATATTTGGGGCTTGGTTTCATTCAGTCTAATTTAAACTCAAGTCCCAGCTCTACACCCTCCCATCATCTGGCTCCAGATCTGCAATACATCCTAGTCAGTAGGGAGTCACCAGTAAAGGCTCTCAGATGATATTTAGGCCTAGTAAATCTAGATCTGTTTATTTGGAGGGCCCTAGTAGAATGGTCACCCCACTACCTCTGCTACTGTAAGCTTTGCTGGTTGGGAAATGTTCCTGGAAAAATGACTGATCTGCTGTTTCACATCTGTTATTCCTTTTTCCCTTGTGTGGAACTTGCTCATTCAGTCTCTTCTGAACAATGAATGTCATTAAGAATGAAAGGGAGTTAGGTAGTACTATTATTGACAAGGTAAATTCTGTGTACAATATATAGAGAGAAGCCAACATAAAGAGTTGTCATTTACAAGCACTAGGGAAATGATTCAGTATGGGAATAAATATGATGAAAAAATATATCTTGCCAAACTGACAGGAAAAGTAAGTTAGTGCATTATATTAATTTGCAGATGTATAGGAGTGAAAATGCTGTCTTCTGATTTCTCTCTTATAAAGACATTTTTCTTTTCATATTTATTCACATGCATGCAGAGAGACCTATGATCATGGGGCTGATTTTGAAAGATTTTTCGTAGCACCTATTTGGCCCACAAGTGTTTGCCCTCTCAGTACCAATTTGACTCAGAGTCAAGATTTTAAGCCCAAAGTGACAGAATCTACTAGGATGTCTCTGTTGGGATTAATATAAAACTGCATTTCACAACCTGACTGGACAACGGAAAGCAGCCAGCAAACTGCCTTCACTTTCCTGAGAGGTGGTTCTGCCATCTCTGATGACCAACATAAATGGAAAACAAGGTACTCTAAGGCAACAGAGGACAAAGGAGAGGCTGAGGAGAGATCACATCCTCTGTCTCTGAGAGAGGACAAAGGAGAGGCTGAGGAGAGACCACATTCTCTGTCTCTGAAGAGAACTGGCTAAGGAACTGAACTTCAGTTCTGCAATAACAAACCAAAACAAAATTGGATTGGTTCTTTTTCTTTCCCTCTCTAATCTTTTCAGAAGACTAGAATACCAATATTTCCTTTCAAGGCTTTGTGAATTGTTTTTCCTTAAAATACAGAGTGGAGACTTTAGAAAAACAGTGATACTAGAAGGACCAAGTGCCATTGGTCATAATTTTACTATTTCTAACCACTGATTCTCTTTGAGGGACTCAGTGTGAGCAGACTCATGTCACACTAACAATTCAGAAGCCTTGGCCAAAGCTACCATCCAAGTAAGAAATGGGCTGTCCTGGAATGACATTTTCAACTGGCTGCTGCAAAATTTCAGAGCACCTGGAAATCTAAATTTAGCTTCACCTCCATTTCAAACAATTACACCTATGCGATCCACATGTGGACATCCTAAGTGACACATAGAGACCATGAGAGTAAGTCAGGATCTCTGAAGATCTCCAGTAGAAAAACCAACCTACCTAAAAGCCAGGCTGGATGAGACCTTGAGCAACCTGGTCTAGTGGGGAGGTGTCTCTGCCTATGGCAGGGGGTTGGAGCTAGATGATCTGTAAGGTCCATTCCAGCCCCTAAAATTCTATGATTCTATGATAAGTTCAAGAAGGGCTTAGTCCAGGTGCAGTTCATAATGCTGAGACCTAATACAGCTTCTCTAGGCCTCTACAGTGGTCAGGCACTGGAATAAGTGCCCTAGAGGCTCTGTACAGTCTCCAGCCTTGGAGATATTCAAAACCTCACTGGGCATTACTCTGAGAAACCTGGTCTAGGTGACCCTGCTCTGAACAGGGGATTGGACTAGTTGAATTCCAGAGGTGCCTTCCCAACACAGTCACTCTGTGATTCAATGACAGTTAAAAGCAGTCAAGGAAGCAGGGACCAAAACCTCAGCTTCAGTGAGGGGTGATTAAAGCTAGACAACTTCCAATTAAAGGAAGGCAGCAGTTGGTGGGTTAACAAGTTCTGAGAAGTAAGTGGGGTGAACTGCTGCCCAAGAATACAGGTTCTATCATGATTTGCTGAATAGCAGTTGTACAGCTGAGAAAATGTTTCAGAAACATTTTCCCATCAACTGCACCACTAGTCACAGCCCCACAATGAGCCTGAAACCTTCAGCAGGCTGCAAGCACCCCTCCACCCACCGTGCATAAGATCCAGACAAAATATGGTCTTGCTATGTTTCCATAATGCATATTTAACTGCTGTCACTGTTATTTTGCCTAAATTATGTGAAGATTTCAGCCCCTGGCTCTTTATATAAATTTTATTCTGCAGGGCAAGAATAACCAGTTATGTCTTTCTGACTGATACAGCAACTATGATAGCAGGTGCAATCTTTGGCAAAAAAAGTAGTGAGGGTACAGTGAAGAGAGATTATTACTATGACACATAGAATTAATGAGACCTTCTCTGGAAACCTTTACTGAGCCTTATACTTTGTAAAGAGAGGCAGAAAAGTGTGAAAGATTTTAGAAAAATAAAAAGCAAGAACAAGGAACTGAGTCACAAAAAAGTAGCCACATTAAATATAAAAAGGTAAAGGCACTTAATTTATTTAATTTATCAAAACCCAGATTACATCATCACTTGATCACAGCCTACATGTAGTATACAGGAAAAGATTGCAAAGAGCCTAGGAATACTGTTAGTAGATAAAGATATATAATAATCTATTATCTCAAAGCAGTACCTAGATAAATTGGGGATACGAAATAATGTGTCAGTCTTCAAGTGACACTAAGTACCCAGTGAAACCATTTAAAGACTGACACAATGGATTTTCCATCATCTGAATTTAGTACATCAGTACTGGATGACAATAACATTACCAAATATATCCAACAAAGGTGATTGCTGGAAGAAGGACATGAGCTGACAAACCTCATTGATGCCTGTTTTAAACACTTGATTGATACATCTGATTCTGAATCTGAAAGGCTGATTTTTTGAGTGGTTGCAATTATCTTACCATTAATTAATGTGCTATTAGTAAGACTCTAACAATTGGTTTATACCCAAGATATTTAGCATAAGCAGTAGCTGTTCTTCAAATAAATAAATCTCCTTCTATGTTAATGTGTAGAGTAATGAACTATTTTTCATTTTCCCAATTCATTTTTTGTTGTTTTTTTCCCTCTCCTCTTGATCTGACATTATGACTAAGACAAAGAGACATAGTTAATCCTTAAGTCTATAATGTCCCAAAATACCAATCACTAAGCCCAAATGCTAATAAGACAAATGCAAGATGACCTTGTACTGCCTAAATAATACATTCAGGCTAATAAATAGTGAGAGAGCAATGCATCAATATCAGCTGGCTGTGAGCTGTCAAATACAGTTTAGAATGTGTGGGATGAAGGCTATGCAAAGAGCAAGCAGGTGCATGCAATTGGACTGGACTGTACAAGTCACCATAGCAAATTTAGAAGCCTCATGGCCAATCTTGTTTCTGTCCCTGTTTTCAGCAGCCAATACCTGCTTTGTAATCTACCATCTTTGAAAGGCCAGGAAGATGAGGGGCTGTCTCTTTCAGTTGGGGGAAGGTAAATGTTGCATCCACTTTTCAAAAAAAAAGGCCAAGATTAATATCCAGGGAATTAAATATTGAACAGTATCACTTCAGTTCCTGGAAAAATCAAGGAGTAAGTCCTCTTGAAGCCCATTTCTGCACACATGACGGAGAATAGCAGGGTTACTCAGTGTGTGTTTACAAAGGGTAAGTCAATGCTGATCAATTTAATTGTTTTCTAAGACAAAATGACTAGATCTCTAATTGAGAGAAAAGCACTGCATGTGGTGAATCTCATTTTCAGAAAGGCTGTCAATGTATTTCTTGCAATATCCAGATTCTTGTATCTTGTATCCAGGTTGGAATGCCATGCTTTGGATAGATGGATCAAACCAAGGCATAACATTCCAGTTACATGATCACGGTCAGAGGGCAGGGGCTAATGGGTAGTTCTCTGTCTCAAAGTTAGTTAAAAGTAGAATACCATGGGGGTCATCCAGCAACATGCTTAGCATCTTCATCAGTGACCTGGAGTAGGTGACAGTATGTATTCTTGACAAATTTTCAGATAACACCAAACTGGGTAACAGTGGGTATAAATAAAAGCTGAAGTTGAGACAACATAAGGAGATACTTTTTCACCACGACGACAGTCAGGTAATGACATAAGTTGCCCAGAGAGGACTTTCAGCCTTCAACCTTGGAGATTTTAAAAACTTGACTGTATAAACACTATAGCAAGCTGGGCAGACCTCACAGCTGATCCTGAGGTCCTTCTAGCCTAGTTCTTAAGATAAGTCCACATACAATAGTTCAGAAATATAATTCATTGCCCACAGAATAACAGATAAAGTTTAGGGCAAGATATCAAGAAAGTTGAGCTTGGACAGTCAGGGAATAAAATTATAGTGCTAATAGTGTAGGCTTATTAGAAGGTATTTCTCATTATTAATCAGATAGGAATTGTTTATAACAGATATGAGGGATTTAAATACAGTTGTGTAATTAGCAAAATCTTGAGAAAATCAAGCATCCTGTATGGCTTATTATTTCCCAGTCAACAGAATCACTGCAAAACCACCAAGATAGCTATACATATTTTCATTCCCTCACTCCATCAGCAACTGCATTTCTAGAGTGCCACCATTCCTCATGTTGTGTTTTCAAGCTAAACAAGAAGTAAGTTTGCGAGCTTTTCTACATAGGTACTATCAAGTGGAATAAACTTCATTAAACGATAGATGCCTATAAAGGCAATGCCTGCTTTTGAACTGCTTGACCCAGCCACTTTCAGGTCTGATTCTCAACATCTCACTTAAGATGAAATTAATTGCACCCTAAATGTGCCTGCATCATGCTAGGTAAGTTGCTCAGCTGTAAATACCTGGTTTTTGCTTTCATACAGTCAGATGAGTCTTGCTTTAGGTCATTTTCTTACCAGCTGGAAAGTTTTGTCAAGGATGCATGGTCAGATGGAGGTGGGAGAAGGTGAAATAGTAATAACAACTAAATACAGCTCGATCTATATGTAACCAAAGACAAGATTGTTGAATCTTGGAGTGTGCGCACACACACACACACATTCACAAGCACTAAGTGATATAACTTCAGCTGAAAAACAGAGCTGTTCAGCTTGGCACTGCACTAAGCAAATTCATCCACAAAGGTTCTTGATCCAAATGCGTATCTCCAGATGCCAGAGAGCTGTGCTGTAGGAGCTCAGAGTTTCAGGCACTGCAGCATTGTGCAGAGTAGGAAAGGCTCTGTCTCCACCCTCTCTTCTCTGCTAAAACAAATGTTTGTGGGAGCAAGCTTGCCCAAGCACCTCATGTGAAAGCATTTACCAGGAAACTGGATTTTAAGAGTTAAAGCAGGCTCTGTCTCCACCCTCTCTTCTCTGCTAAAACAAATGTTTGTGGGAGCAAGCTTGCCCAAGCAACTCATGTGAAAGCATTTACCAGTAAACTGGATTTTAAGAGTTAAAGTACATCTTTCAAAGTTTCTGCTCCTATACACCAAAGGCAGCAATGATTGTTCACCAGGGAATAATTTCAACAACAGTGGATGTGACATCATGACTCCCTAAAACTGGCCCTGACAGTGGGGTGCCAATTCCCAGTTCATATTAAACTATACATAATTCCTACTCTAATTGCATGTTGGTCAGCCTCAGGAGTCCAGACCATACATAGATCTCTGGGGTTCACATACCCAAGTCCTCCCTTCTAGCTATCCAGATCAGGATGTGGCAGAAATATGCTCCAACTCCTTTCTACCTGTGCACCCTATTTTCCTTCCCAAGAAAAAAAAAAACAACACTGAGGGGAGACATGGCTTTTGCTCAAGTCCCATCTTAACACAATAGCTGAATATGGTGGATGGGGAGGATGTGCAGCTGCACCTGAGAGCTGGCAAATGTCCCAATGTCTTGCAGTGCAGCACATACAGGGCAGCTTTGTACAGTCAGCTCAGCATAGAGCACATACAAAGTTAAAAGGCAAATTCTTACTCATTCTAGTGAGGCTAAAGACACAGAACTGTGATATTTTTGGCACAAGACTTTAAAAATAAAATTAGTAAGTGCATTAACCCACTAGTGGAAATCCTTGACTTGCTGGCTCTTGAAGTTTCTTTTCAAGTTCTCCCACAGCCATAGAAATGCAGGAACAATTCCCACCTATTATAGCCCTCCTGTTGACACACAATTTCTGGAACTGAGCAGTGGGATGTAGCTCAGCATGTGGTTGTGGTCCCAATCTACAAAGTATAATTCTCTTGTCTAGAGGCTGCCTTACTAAGTATCACAACTCTTGCTCTCTCATTTCAGCCTGGGATAGCAGTGGGTATGGAAATAAATCCTTGCTGCATTTTTCTGTCTTACCAGTTAATATCCCAATGCACTTATGATTGGGCACACAGAGAATGTGCTATGGATGAGGTGATCCCATTCTTCAATGGACCTACTCAATTTAAAGCAGATATAAAGGCATATTTAGAGTTGCCTAACTTGGTTCAGCTGCTTGTTAGCTTTGCTGCTAAATTAGAATCTTATATTTTTTCAAATATGGAAAATTCAGTACTAATTCATGGGTTCGGCCTTTACTATGGGACACAATATTTAGGAAGCATGTACCTTGCAAATATACCTTGCATCCATGTAATCTTCACATATATGTGTTCCTGGTGTATACAAAGTGCAACTATGCTACCCAAACAACAGAAAAGAGATTACCCCTAACCCCATGGTTCATGCCTTTCTGCTATTTGAAACACTAGGGCTTTACAGGGAAAATCTTTATTAGGTTTTAGCAGAAAATCAGAATTTTAGAGTCAGGATTGCCTATTACAGTAAAGATTCTAGTTTTACAACATTTTGCAGAGCAATACCAAAGCCTTCCTTTTAAGAAGCCAAGAAATGTATCACATTAGGATGATTTCTATAGGCATTTCTTACTCTTTCCTAGAACACAGATACACTGAGAATGTATAAATAATACATTGAAATCAAAGAAGAAAAGAAGGAGAAATATTAAAAGTAATTACTACTTTGGGTTTTGACAAAATGTGGTTTAGAAACTGTTTTGAAACCAGAGAGAAGCTTATAATTAAGGAACAAACTGAATGAGTGTTACTGAATTTAATCTTGCTGGTATCAAAACAGATAAAAGAGTATTATTCATTGCTGTTATTTAGAGATGTAAAATGTGGCTTTTTATAAACTAAATGGAAGGTTGTTGAAAAAATATCCTATGCTGAAGCTGGAAAAAACAAAGGAAGTATGGAATAATAAGCAGAATCCAGCTGAATGAATAATTAAGCAAATAGTAATACTGAAGTTTGAATTCCCAAATATTCCTCGAAAATAAAGGCTTTTCCAAAGTATGTTTTCTAGAGCACTCAAAGTAAACACTCTCAGAAATGGTGGGGACTGATCAAGGAAATTATGCACTTGTTATAAAGAACTGCCCGAGTTTTGCCTTATGCATGAAAGAGCAGGAGAGGCAATCCCAAAGTCATGGGCAGTGAAAGCAGCAAAACAACAGATCAGGAGCAGAGATGGCAGGCCAGTTTACTTAGATGATGCTGCAAAAACTGGATACTAAATGTTCTCATGCAAAGTCCTGAAGCACTTTTGTAGAAGGGTTTATTGACCTTTCACTAGTTCTACAGGCAAAGTGAAATATTGGCCAGCCCTGTCTCTGCCGAAATGAAACAAGCACACTTCAGGTTTGGACTATTTATGGTCGTCCATCATCAGTCTACAGCAAAAAGAAACTTTATAATCACACAGCTAAATTAAATAAGCACAAAGCAACAACTTAACAACAATTTATGCTCAACAATTTTTCTGTTCCATTGTGGGAGCAATCACATTTTGCTTCTCTTGATTCACCGATATAACACTTCAGCTTGACAACTCCCACAGCTCTCAGAGAGTTGGTGGAGTTATACCACAGTAAAACTGGAAAGGCACAGAGGAGACTCCAGTCCTTTTTTACTGACTGCTGTGGAAACTTAAAATAACTAGTATCAAAAAAATCCTTCTCTCCCTGTAGCAAGTATGAACTGTTGTCAGGATGAAAGCGTAAGAAGCTCTGGTTTTAAATTGAGTATTTTCTGTGAAGTCTACAAGTGATTCAACAAGAGAGACATTCAAATTACACTAGTCCAGCATGTTCTTACCCAAATCCCCACCATGTGCACATCCCATTGCTATCCTAGTACCTTTACTATCCCCAGTAAAAGCAATGGCAAAATTTCCATTCATGGAAATGACCAAAGCTGCTGGTCAGAGAAGTCCTTCTCTTTCTATATCCTATCTTCTACATCCTTTCTCTGACAAATGTCTGGGCTTTTGAGGACTGTGATGGGTTCTGTAGTGCCTGTTCCAAAAATGCCTCCATGAAGTAAAATCATAGTTTTTCAGACTCCTTCTGCCATTCCAAAACATATCTCAAAAATGCCTCCATGAAGTAAAATCATACAGTTTTTCAGATTCCTTCTGCCATTCCAAAACATATCTCTTGTCTCCTTTTCTGTGGGTGCTTATGTCAGAAACATAAAGGCTCAAAACATCACCTGAGTGTGAATGCTCATATAGATAGGTGCAAATCATTCTGAAGTTCTCTGGTCCTAGGCCGATGTCTGTAATGGAGCAGTCTGAGAGTGTCTGAGAGAATTGCTGGAGATGATTCCGATGTCTGTAATGGAGCAGTCTGAGATACCTTCAGAGAGTGTCTGAGAGATTTGCTGGAGATGATCGGATTTTATCAACTGTCTGGCAAAAGAGAGCAATTTAATCATCCAGGAGTTAATAGGCAAATGGCTTGAGAAATCCAGTCAAATCAAAACTCTAGATTGGTCAAAAAATTGGATACGAAATTATCACTTTAGTGAAATTTTAGTACTGTGGATCCAAATAGAGATAGTGAGGATTTCTGCAGATAAGCTACATTCTGTCTCATTCAGGATGCTAATTTAGTCCCAATCCTGCAATTCTTAGCTGTTTAAGGAAACTAATAATCTGAGGAAGAAATGTTTACACTGCTACCAGATTTCTCTTGTGTATTAGGTTAGAAGGATATAAATCTGTACTGTCTGATGCTGGAGGTGTGCATGGGAAAAGTCATGCAAAATTTTAGCAAGAAATCAGAAATTGTTTGTCATGAAAAAGCAGTTTTTGTCAATAAAACATAGAATGGTTTGGGTTGGAAGAAATCTTCAAGATCATCTAGTTCCAAACCTTGTCATGGGCAGGGACATCTTCTGCTAGACCAGGTCACTCAAAGCACCATGCAACCTGGTCTTGAACACTTCCATGGATGGAGCAAAGATGGGTTTATCATCTATTTTGAGATCTGCAGCATATATACATTGACATCACATTAGATGTTTACAGCTAATGTCCATATAGAGATGCGAATGTCACATGCTGTTCTGGGGACATTCCATGGGTGGTTCTGGTATCTGTGTGTGTACATTAATTTGTGTAACCCTTTTAGACCTAAACCAAAACCAAGCACCAAACATTTCTTGGTTTATTTTGATAATATTCTTTTATTTGTAATAAAGATTTCAGAAAAAAAAAATTATTTTTTAATAAAGAAGCAAGTGCTCACTGTATATAGGAAAGACATATTCTCTGTAATATTTTATGCTGTTCTCAGTTTTTATTATCACAGAGAAATATAATAACTTGCTAGTGATTCTGTAAGTTTGAGTTACCTGTTGGTGTTAGTTTCACCAGTTATAGAAAATATTTACCTTCGAAGAACTCAGTGGAGGTTGGGGCTAGATTTTCTCCCTGATACAGAAGGAAAGGTAGGGTATGGAGTTGGGATTTTTAGGGCATTTTTTGGTTCATTTTTGGTATAAAGGAGTGCATGAGGTCTTTCTGTCTCAGTACTAAGCCACTACTTGGAATTTTTGTTTTTGCAATGGCAAAATTAAATCTAGAAGAGAGTTTATAGTGTTCTTGTAAATAAACAGCCGTCTTCTGAAATGACCAGCTCTTTGTTACTTACTATGTCTCTGAAAAGTGGTCCAACAGTGCTGCTTTTGAAGTCCATGGTATAAATTCATGTGCAAAAGATAGTGACTAACAGAGTCATAGATCCCGTTTCAGTGATCCTAAAATGCAATGTCATTATCTAGGGTTGTCTTAGGGTCTCCGTGGTCACCATAATTGATAGCAAAAGGCCCTTGAGTGTGCCTTTCTCAGCATCTTCAAGAGTTTCTTATGAAAGGCCACATCACCCTGCAGAGCTGCTTGACTCTCCTTATCAGCAGAAGGAAGGAACTTGTTCAGCCATGCCAAGGTGCCTCTTTAAATGAATGAATGGATCATTTCACATCTCTGATGCAGAAAACTGCAGAAAACCATGCTATGAACAGATGTTTTTGCTGATATTTTTGTTTGTTGGCCCAATATACTCTTATCTTTCTCTTTTGGAAAACCAGTAGGACATAAAAGGCAGAAAAAACTAGAACAGCAAAACATGAGAGGCTTTCTGGTAGCTGTACCACCTGCATCAGAACTGCCCAGTCCACTGGGAAATCCTCCAGATGCTACTGACATCTCTGTTGCATATAGGTCTATGAGATATACTTTTAGATGCGAAAAACAGCAACAGTAAAAACAAAGTGAAATTAGTCAGATATCCCCAGGTTCTTCTGCACAATCACATATCTTGCCTGTCAACCCAGAACTGAAGGCAGATGTATGGCACAGCTCTAAACGAAATGGCAAACAGCAGCCCTGCCAAATCCATGCTGCTGTTTCAAGGCCATGAATTCAGTGAGCCTCTTGCACACATTGTTTTCTCTAGGGTAGATACATGACATGTCACACTCCATACAAAGAGCTGGGATAAGACCCTGGCTCTCAACTGTTTTGGCCTCTTCCTAAGAATCTCATTACAAACCTGAAGAGCTGTTCTAATGGAGTTTAAAGTGACAGAGTCTTTTATGGTGCAATAAAGGCTTTTAAGATGTACTTCAGGGGCTTCTAATTCTCTCAGCAACACAGTAAATATAACGAACATAAAAATTATCCTTGCAGATGTTGTGGTGTCAGTAACAATAACAAAATCTCAGCATGGCACAGGACCAAAATAGCATCTGGGATTTTGATTCACTCAGTCACACAGTGTTAGAGCATTTATGGTTTTACAGTTTTTGTTTATTGATTTACAGTTTTTTTTAAATGAGATTACTATGAAAACATATATGCTGAACTGGTATTTATATGGGACATATACCAATGCCCATCACTTCCCTCATTGCTTTCTACAGAGTGTTAATTTGCAGCCCTCTAGAGCTCACAGGAAGATTTAACATTAAACAGTCTGCTGCCTGGTATGAGGGGAAGGAGATGACTAATAACTGTTTCGCCAGCCCATCAAAAGACATGAAACCTTCTAAGACTTTTCAATAAGGGAAAATAAAAAATACAGAATGAAACCATTTATATTTCTGCTGATTTAAAACCAAGTGGGGAAGTATTAGCAAAGCAACACACTGATCTATTGGTCACTGCTCAGGCAATTTCCAAAGCATTCTGAGTATAAAAGTCATTTGTTGCTTTGTGGCCTACACAAAAGTGCCAGTAGTTTCAAATTTGCGAGCAAGAGGCCACAGGGAAGAAAATCTTTCCATATCAATGCACTGGAGCACACACACGCATGCAGCGAGGGATTTGTCATGTGTGAGTTTTTCCATCTAAAAGTTAGGTATCTCAGTTAGGCAGCTGCCCATGCTGGGGAGCAGCTCACACATCAGTGACTTCCATGTCAGGTTGTGGCTCACACTAGCTACTAAAATGCTACCCAAACCTCCCATAAAGCTACCCCTGCCTCTGCCTTGTTCTCTCCTTCCCCTTAGCATCTCCACCGGCTCCAGCAAGAGCCCAGACACTGCCTGAGGCTATTATCCACTTTTGGATGTCTAAAGCTGGGGGAAAGGAAGCCCAGTCTTGGGCAGTAAAGAGGCAAAAAGATGAGCAGATGAGAAGAATGAACTACACTGTAGACTTTTCTGTAAACATGTTCCCTCCATTCAGTGATCAGGTAGCTGGAGTAAGCAGTACAGGTACCCATTTTCTTCAAGTGAACAGAAGGTCTGGAGTCAGGAGATGTCATGCTGCTGTCTCTCCTGAAAGTCACTTTTAGTAACTTAGGATTTCCCACAGGATTATAAAAAATAAGTACTCAGGGTGGTCTGTGGCCCTGCCTAATGCAGGACACCACCGCCAGGGCTGTGCTCACCACCAGCACCAGCACCACTGCTGTTCCCAGTCACTGTCAAAACCAACTCTCGTGAACAATTGCATCCAAGACAGGAGGATAAAAGGCTTCTGGGAAGATTTTCTAATTTCTGCATACATGCAAACGACTGTTTGTCAACTTCATTCATGGGAATATTTTTTGCCTGCAGTCTCAGACATCTCCCACTGTAAAAAGGACACTGTGAAAGCCTAGGCTTTCCAGAAAACTTGCCAGCCTTTGCCCCATGATATTCCAGAGCATAGCAACACTTGTCCTCTCAGCATGTCCCATCACATGAGCCATGAACCTCACACCTATGGTAAGGCTGACTCCCAGGTGCTGTCAGTCAGTGTAACAATCACAGCTATTGCTGCCAGATGGACAAGTCATCAGATCCACCCTGTGCTTGGGGAAGACAGGGAACACACCAGAGCAAAGAAAGACTTTGGCATTAATTTTTGAGCAAGAGACATTTTTACTTAGAGTGAATGTGTGTTCCTTACATTGCTGGAAATATTTGCTTTCATTCTTTCAGTGTGTTTGGCCAGACAGGAGTTCTGAGTTGGACTTTTCCTTGTATACCATTGTCCTTTACACCTTTCAGGTGACCCAGAATGTATTACCATGGCAAGCTGAAATTTCCCTGCCTCTGCTTGATCTAGTACTCCTTCAGCTGTTCAGGGGCTCAAGGCATAACCTCTCTCCTCTTTGTAATGTTAATGCACACTTTGTGCTCTGGCCACAGAGTTTGCTGTGTGTTGTTGGAGATATTAAACTAAATCAAGCTTCCTCTCTCTGCAATGAATATGTATTTGGAGCAGTATTTTTTCTTTTTTTTTGGAATAAAGTGTTTTTACACCTTCCCAGATTAAATCTGTAGGTTTTCTTTACTTCCACTTTCCAAAGAAGATTTGCTAGCAGTATTAGCTGATCCAGTTTGGCATCACCTGATGAACCAAGAACCTTACTATCAAGATCCCAACTGCCAGAGAAGCAGAATATAACTTTGTATGTCCTCATCTGGGGTTTTTATCCATTCAAATGGCAACTCTTTAGTTGATACTTCAGTAACATCAGGTTTTCACTTTAAAGGCAATGATTCACTCCCACATTTTATTTCATTCTGTTGTATAACAAGCAGCAGTTCGTTTGTATGCTGCTCTGTGTAGGTAGCATAAGTAAATGATCATTTTGGTGAGATGAGAAAGCAGACATGTCAAGGAAAACAAGAAATTTGAGATTATCTAGATTTTTCATAATTTTTTTTCCTGTTTAAAAATGTCAATTCCTTTACTATAAAAAGGGAAACAAAAAGGAAATGTCAGCTATTACAATGAACAAAGCATAATTTACTTAAACCATGAGTTTCACCAGTATTTCTTAGTCAGATCATCCCATGAACAACAAATTTTGGTACCTACAGACATTAGCAATAAAGGCCAGCCCAGGCAGAGCATTTATTTCAGTCAAGCATTATGTATTCTAAGGCTGCCAAACATGAGATCTGTCAGAAAGAGCAGCTGGGACGCTAATGACAGCTACATACTGATATATCACAATAAGCATCTCAAGAAAAAAATGTAAGTATATTTCAAAATAATTGAAATTGTTATTATACTGAGTGGGCCTTGCATTTTCCTAGAATAGTTCTATGTTGAAAGCTCTTACAATTCAGCAAAGGAAATGGGTTAGTGGATGCTAACAGCTGGGTTCTTTTTCTTAAAAAAAGAGCTATACCCCCGAGGAGTTTAATCCGTGAAAGAGAATAGTTAGAAAACACTGGGGGTTTTTTGTTTGGTTTTTCTTTTTGGCTTTACATAAACAATTATCTAGACTCCTTGCATACCATTTCTAAATATATACTTGCTTTGATGTCTCAGTGCTAGGACCTAAATCCTTTGCTGATTCATACCCTGTCAAATCAATGCAGCAATTACATGTAAACTATTATATTTCAAAGACTTTATCCAAGTATTGCAAACTCAGCTCTATGTTAATGTAAGAAAATTATATTGTACCCTGATTAGTCTCTTACTTATTTTGAACTATCTCATGCATGATCCCCAAGGCTGGGGCACATGTTCTCACGCACTTTTGTGCTCCTTGGAGTGGAATCCTGGTCTGAAGAATCTCCTAAGATTGTGAAGAATATGTGCCATATATTTTATTTCTTTATAATTTTCAGACTATTTTCTTGGCTAATAAAGGAAATTGGAGTTGAGTTCTTTGGCATTCTCATCCAGAAATCTTTTTAAAATGCAATTTAAGAGTAAAGTGTCATGTAATAACAGCTTAGGTGAGCAAACCACCAACCCCAATACCACCATGAAGGAACCTGCAAAACACCAGCAAAACTCCAGCAAGGACAGTGATTACGATGTGCTGAGCAGCTCGAGTGATTAGTCACAGCTCAGCACTGAGTGATCTGTAGGATATTAAAGGACATCTATGGAAGGAAGAAGCATCAGCAGGTTCAGGAGAGCAGCCTCAGAAGTGCCTGATATGACTTTTTAAGCCTTTTTGGTGAAGTTACACAATTGTCACTCACAGTTTGATATGATAGAAA
>NW_008691818.1:116896-117160 GCF_000695815.1 Acanthisitta chloris | reverse complement strand
GATATGACTTTTTAAGCCTTTTTGGTGAAGTTACACAATTGTCACTCACAGTTTGATATGGTAAAAAAATCCCTACTTATTTTGCTTTCATTGATGCATAATTGCAATCACTTTTTGATACTACCAGGACAGAAGGAAGAGGTTTTATATAATACCTCTAGTTCATCACATCACATCAGAAGATGCAAAGGAAGTGCTGATTCTTTCAAAAGCAGCAGTTCACACAGGAATATATCAAGCTCTGCTTAAATTTCACTGGGATAG
>NW_008691818.1:113977-116770 GCF_000695815.1 Acanthisitta chloris | reverse complement strand
CCCAGTGGCTAGAGCAGTCGTCTTGCGTGTTGAAAAACTTATTCCCAGAGGCCAACTCCAGGTCTGTCAAAGAGTTTACTGCAGATGTCACATGTAAGGGAAAAGTGTGTATTGTATATAGCAAAGTGCACTTGAGAAGATTTTATTTCCTCCCTTAAGATGTCACTTCAACATTCCATCTTAACCTAAATCCAGCGCAAAGTTACCCATCTTTTTCAAGCTGTGTGTGGTACTTTGGGAGCAGTTAGCTTAAAAATCAATTATAAATATTTTTGTAGGGCTTCTACAGAGAAAATACACCATCTACCCATAATTTTTAGCCAAATGCTGACATTTGGCTCACGTATTTAACCATGATAGGGAGGATTTTTAAATCTTAAAATATCGATGAGGTGGCCACTGTGAAATACATTTCATTTACTGTCTGAAAATCACTCATATATTCTTAGGGAATCCATGTTATTGACAAACTTATAAATAGCTCTCATTTTAACATGCCAGGTTAGAAAAAACCTATTGCTTTTTCACACGTTTAAAATGTTTCTGCAGAGTATAATTGGCCCATCAGGATAATTCTGGCTCTCAGTTTTCCTTCTTCCTGGCTACCTGCAATAACTGGTGGGTTGTTTTGTTGTGGTTTTGGTTTATTTCAGAAAGTAATGAGACAGTTAAATCCCATTGATAGACTCCAGTGTGAAGCAGAAGGGAACCATTACCAGTGACCAAAGGCTGAGGGAAGGGGAAAGGACCAGCAGCAGAACAAATTACATCATTCCTTCTGCTCCTTGTGCAAATTCAGGTCTATCCAGAAATGTTCATGTGCACACATGGTGGAAGGAAATTGGGCAGAAGTCATGAAAGCAGGTGAAGGAGTCAGCACTGATTCTGGCAAAGCTTCTGGGCTGAGCTTGGATGCACTGATACAACTGTCCAGCCCTGCCAGCAATCAGGGTGAAATTAAACTCCCTTTGTCTTGTTACCCAAGTGTCATCTCAAATGTCTCACTTAAATGGTTACCATTCTTCAGTCTTTGCTTAAAGAGTTGGTTCACTTTAATTAGTTGCATTTCTTTCTATATAAAAGATGTCTATTCACACACATACACCCATCCCTACTCAAATGTGTGTATATGCAAATGTATATGCGTATATATGTATATGTACACACACACACATATATAGCCATTTTAAAACATATACACAATAAAAATAAATTCACATGCATACATAAGCACTTTCTATCAGCTGAAAGAGCGAAGAATATGAGACCCAAAACACACTGACCTTGTATTTTGTCTCTGAACTGTCTGGCACCAGGTGTTTCCACAGAAAGGTACATGTTCTCTGAAGCACCTGAACATGAGACCAAATAAACTCTTTATTCAGCAATCTAATATCTAATTTCTAAACACATAGTTAAATTTCCACACTTGATAAAACAGCTTTGTAACTTGTTTTGTTGTCATTAGTGTATATATTCTCAACATGACTGCAAATGGGAAATTCTTTTTTAACTGAAATCTTGAAACCAGAAAAAAATCTTTCCACTTGAAATATAATAAATTGTTGTGCTTTGCTATCTTGACATAAAAAAACCCACTGAAGACTGAAGCAGAAGGAGAATAATAGCATCATATATAAATGCATTATAAAAGTGTAAGCTGTGCCTGAATCTCAGAAGGTTCCATGTAGTTTGCACAACACAGCCTCTAGCCTGTGTACCTCTGAGGAATTAAATCATATTGCATTTCAGTGTAACCAAATAGGGAGTTGGAGACAAGATTATTACTCAATAAAGTAGGGACCTTCACTTTGGGGTACATTAAAAATCCCAATGATGAGCAATATGATTTTACTCTTCTGAACATGGTATTAATCAGACCAGAATATACAAAGTGATAGAAAAAAAAAATTAAAACCCAACAATAATATTGTTCTAAAGCACCTAGAGTTCATATACACATGGCCAACATGAGCAATGAAGCAGAAAGTTAAATCACTTAGCAATACCCACATTAAGCTTTTTCACTCACAGGTCCTCACCTAACCATTGCTACCAATATTTCTTCCAACAGACCACATACTGCTCCACATGAATCTATGCAAAACTCTGGGTTGTCTGAAGCCAAGGAAGGGTGCAAATGCTACATTTTTGGGAGGGCCTAAATCAATTGACAGAAAGATACAGCCTCCATTGTCACGCACATTTATGTATGCTCCTCATATATTTGTAGAATGATGAATATACTTACAAAATAAAATCCCCAGTGACAATTTCCATATTCTTTTGTTTATTAATGACTTTGAAAAGAGCACCTGATATCCATTAAAAAATATAATTTAAATTCATGTTGCACGTTGGGACTAGATGATCTGTAATGTCCGTTCCAACCCTTAAATTTGATGATTCTATGATGATTCTATGATCCTGAGTATACTCAGGATATTCCAGTGTGTCAATTTTTTTGTGTAATGGCTTCACATTTTTCAGAGAAATTAATCAATAAAGAAAGGGGAACAGATAAAGTAGTTCCAGGGAAAGATCCACATTTCAAACCATTTTCCTGGTAGAAAATCATGAATAGAAATGAAAATTGCATGAAAAATTCAAAAGGCCTGGAAGCTAGACTTGTCTGGAATTTCACACAGTCAAGCTATAAAGAAGAAGAAACCCTGTCCTATTTTAAACATATTTTAACCCTCCAGTAGAGAGTGGTAATCAGCAGACAATAATAGAAATGATATCCTACAAAGGAAAAGTAAAGCCCTATCTATTATCTGTTATTGATGATCT
>NW_008691818.1:94628-113952 GCF_000695815.1 Acanthisitta chloris | reverse complement strand
CCTTATATTGTACTACAACTGTGTCCTAGAGGATACTAAAAGTAATACATGTAATCTTGTATATTATTACACTAGAGGAAGAATCCCTTGTGAGTTGCTTAAGAATTTTCTTATGCCTTTTACCTTACAGTCCACGTTCTGTGAATTTATTCTGGACTGAAATACTTCCAGCTTTTTTGCTCCAATAAAACCCACTCAGGTCTTGGCAGTACTGGAGAACAGTGGGGGATTTGAAGATAAGAGACTAGCAGATAATCTAGAGGGACTAAAAATGTTACTGAGATTTTGTGGAGTCTCATAAAATAAAATAAAGAAAAGAGGGTTTTATTTTTTTCTCTAGGCAGACTTTAAAAGATTTGGTGTCAGTAGGAAGCATGTGCCATCTCTCCCACTGTCTAAGTCATTATACAGAGCTATTAAGATGCTAAATATTTCAGCATTTGGAGAAAAGAAGTAGGGTTGTTTATTTTCATTGTGAAAAGTCATTGGAAAGAAAGGAATGTGAGGTATCATCTTGGCTGAGATGGCTAACTAACAGATGGCTCAGTGTAGGAGATGTGAAAAACACACTAAATTACTTGCTCAAGCTGAAGAAGGAAGTTTTCATCAGACCAAGACACTGATGCCATACTTTTCTATATCATGACCCCGTTCTCCATCTTCTCTGCTTCTTAAAATACTTTGCATCTTCTGTGATCTAAACCAATGATCTTACTCCAAAAATTCTGCATTTCTTAAATAGCGTTCTTACTGCACCAGAGGTCTAGATATGACGGTTTAACCTTTGGGGAAATGCTGAGTGTTCTATTACTGCATAATGAGTTGACATAAAATAATCTTAGTGCCAAATATCACCTTGTTGCCTGGATGAAGACACAGAAAGCTAAACAGATGTTCGGACTCTGGTACTGAGCCACTATCCAAGAGACACACATTGAAGTGCCAGATATTTCTTCTGTCTTTGTGATTCTGGTGAGCCAGGTAAGTCCTCTGTATCTTAGTCATCCATCTACTAAATGGAAACCTGTTTAAGTGTGCTCCTGTGAGGATGGAGACCATCTCTTTCTTCCACATTCAGATGCTCTAAATTTCATTCACATCCATTCACCCATCTGTTCTGTGTTCCCTGTTGGTAACTGATGCCAAGCCCATGGGATGCATCAGACTCAGGGTGGAGGTAAAGCTGTCTGTGGTGAGCAGCATGTGTTACACAGTGGACCTATAAGTAGATCTTGAGATGCTACTCTTCTGTTTCACTACATGCACAAAATAGAATTTCAGTGTTACACAGCTGTGTCAAATGTATATATATTTGGACACAGATTAAATGTAAAATCTGCCCAGGAAGCAGCATTTTTCTCCTCACAGAAGTGTTCTGTATAGGAAAAAAAAAAAATAAAAATTATTTTGCATCAAACATGGTCCCTTCCCAAAAATGTAAGAACACAGTTGTGTTTTCTTGAGCTGCCCTGTTTCCTCAGTTTCCTTTGCATAACAATGATCCAAATTTTTCTGTTAACCCAGTTAGTGGTAAGCACTTTCTTTTCAGTTCTTCTGCAAGCTGCAATATGAGCAGTTTCTCAAAATGCAGAGATCTTCATATTCAGGTGGCAGAGGAAGGCAAACCTTAACATTTCATGTACATTCAAATGTGCATTCAAGCAGTGACACAGAAATCAGTAAAACAGATACTAATGATCTGGTTCCATTAAAAAATGTTCATTTAGGTGGTAAGCGACCTGAAACAGGAAGGAAATGCAATTTTGGGTGCCAATACAATAAAAAATAACTGCTATTAGTGCCATATAGGGGTTATAATCAATTATAGCTTTTATTTGCTCAATTCAGCTACCCTGTAGCAAATTAAGACTGTTTTGAATAAAAAAGGAGTATAGTGGGTTTTACAAAACTGCCTCATATTCCTTTAGCTTATGCTATTAATATCACATTGGTTGATGGAGTTTATTCCTGACATGTTTTTAGCTTTTGCCTTATTAACCTAAGGTTTTCCAAAACACTTTTACCAGGAGAGGAAGTATCTCTCTTCTGGACATTAAATTAATCTCAGTTCATAACACACAACACAATCACTTTAGCCAATGATGAGAACATAACCTGATTCTGCCATCTTGCTTTATACTGAGTAGGAACCTAATCCTTAAATAGTAAACTACTGCTGCTCATACATGTTTGCAAATATCTATTATGAAATTTACTATGGTTTGGGGATTTTTAGCAATACCTATTAACCAAAATGTTTCAGGCTATTGTGCTATTCACTACAGAAATTTGCAGAAAAATTATCCATTTCCTTAAATTGCTTTGAGTCTTAAAGAGCAGTTTAGTATCTCTATCACAGCTGTACCACTTGGTCCTTTTTTGGACATCAGTCTTAGAAAGAACAGATCCTGCCCTCTGGACAATGCCCTTGAAATCAACTGAAATCACTGTGTCAAGAAGACAAAGTATATTTGGTTCCAAGTTTAAACAAAAAAAAAGTTTGCAAGTAACATTTGCACAAATACACATTGCATGTTCCTGTGCAATGTATTCTAGGATGATCCTGCTTGAGCAGGGAGGTTGGACCATGTGACCCCATTGTGGTCCCTTCCAACCTGATCCATTCTGTAATTCTGTGAACATTTAATTCCCAGCCCTAATCTGTCCATCAGATCTCGCTGACAGACTTACAAGCAGAGCCTGATTCTAAGCAAAAACTGAATTCTCTATTACTAGATGTTTTTGGAACTGTGTCAATCATGATCCCTATGTTTTTCAATCACATATAAAGAGATGGATATTTTATTGTGTCTTTTTCAGTAGCAAGCCTGTTTATGCCTACAGGAATAAAAGAGAGCTGCTGACTGTAGTTAGAAAACAATGCATAATGTCTACGGGATGAGTAACGGAGGAGCAAGTGGTTGAAGCTGGACTGGAGTGCGTTGGGGCGATCGAGGAGGATGGGTGAAAAAAGAGGCATTTAGAAGCAGGAAAGTGGGGCTGGAAATGGGAGAACAGCGAGCGTGGGAAAACCAGTAAAATATTTAATCACAAACTTTGAAGGAAGATACATAGTTGAGGCTGAGTGAACTTGTAAGCAAATCAGAGAACCCTTCCCTCCCATAGTCTTCTCACTTGAACATTTGAAGGGATAAGCAGTTTAGAAGCATGGGTGTGTGCAGCAGAAGCATGAGAAGGTCACAGGACTAAGACCATGTCCCCTAAAAGGCCTGTCCTTGTAGGTCCATGCACTTTGATAATACTGCTAAGGCTGATGCAGTTCTCTGCTTTTCACTGATATGAAGTCATGGCATGATCTACTACCTCACATTGAATGTACAAAGACTTTGAATGGTAAAGTTTTTGACAAGCATCCCAACACATTGCATTAAGGAGCACCACAAAGAAACAACAGTTCTGAATAACCTGGAGACACCCAGCAACTTCAACAGGCTTTGGACCAAACCTTTGGGAGGAGCCACTCTTTATCCTTATTGTCATCAACTAGCCAACAAGTCTGTGTGTTTCCACCTCTCCCTTTTTCATGAGTAAAAGCACTTACATATTAAATATTTTATTCAAGGCCAGTTCCTGGAAGGACCCCAGACTCCAGCACTTAAGGAGATTGACATCAGAATGACTCGCTACAGTCCCAGTTTGAAGAATATTTAGCCATAGTCCAATGGTTGCACATTCATAGTTATCCTCACTGGAGTAAATTTCCATCTACAGTATTGTTCCCACATATCTTTGTCATGGTTTGTATGGATTGGGAGCCAGTTGCTCAAAAATAAAATAATCTATTACAAATATTTTCCTACCCTGTAACACATTCTGGCGAAGTAAGCACAAGCGAAAAGACTCATGCTACATTTTCATCCTGAGCTCAATTTGGTTTTCAGTACTCACCACTAATGAAATATCTAAAAGTGATTTATTGGAATATACCAGCTATATTGAAGCTGCAGCCAAAACAATTACATTTAATTAAAATTAAGGTCAAAGAAACATAACAAACTAATGTGACACTTCAGACATCAGCCTGGAATAGATGTTATGTTAGTTGATTATCAATTAGGTGCAGTAAACACTTGCAATTCTCAGTGAAACTGGTTCAGGCAAGGAAATGAGTGCTGTGTCTTAAAATTTTCTCACTTTCTCTGTATTCAAAATCATCCTGCACACTGTGCTGTTCTTTCTAGCCTTAATCTACTTCAGTGATTTATTCTTTTCCTTGAGGAAAAAGTATTCTGCCAGAAGCTCTCTCTGGAGAGCCAGAGAAATGTAAAATTGTGGGGGAAGGGTTTAGTTTTTATTGTGTTGTTTCGTCTCTTCACCTTGAAAGCACAAAAAGTCTTCTCATCACAAGCCTTAGGCTAGTCAGGCTATGAGAGGCATTTGAGCATTTTCTACATGGCTGCATATCAGTAAGCTTGGAAAAAGGGTTTACTATGAAATGGTTAGTTGCTTAGTCCTTTCAGTAGCAAAGATTACACAACCATGATTTCTCTGTGGTTTTTTTTTCAGCATAAGCCATTGCTCATGAAGGTATCTTTTAAAACTGGGCACTTCACTCTGTATATTTATTTAACAAGACAAGTACCTTAAGGCTTGATGGCATTTTTCTCCTAAACTCTTTGATGATCAGAAGGAAAGGGGACTGTGTGAATAAACACTGCTCAGAGTGTCTCCTGACATTGGGGATTCAGTCCAGTCCAAAATTTCTTCAAGTCCCTCACATATGAAGCCAAGGCAGTGATCTGACAGGACTGTAAATGGATGCAGGATCTGTCCTTCAGTCTCCCTGGATGCTTTGTTTCCCATACCTCAAAACAAAGCAACAAACAGAAGCCTTTCCAAATACATCTTTTCTTTACCACTTGTAAAAATAACTGTGGAAATAATACAGAAATAGTTTCCCCTGCAGACTCTGCCCATCAGGCAGAGGCAGTAAGCATGTCCACATCACCCAGCAGAGCACACTGCAGAGGCCCTCAAACTCACAGTTGGTCATTTGGGTGCATCCACACAAGAGAGTGTGAATGCTGTATAGAAATGCTAGCTGATATAAGACCATTGTTCCTACTCAGTTGGAACCTCCCCCCCATCTCACCAATTTCCACTGCGACTTCTAGCCCAGATGCAACAGTGCTCATCCAGCATGAGTGTGACTTATGTGGTTCTGGGGATCTCTGTGCAGCTATCAGACACACACACACAGCCCCAGGACAGTGGATTTTTGATCTCTGCTCGAGCCTTCTGGTGATGCCACAGTCTAAATAGCAATGTGGAAATTCCTCTCTGAAGCCTCAGACATTTAGGAATGCTGCATGAGGCTTATACACGAACACAAATGGAAACCCAAAGTCTAGTGGCAGAGAACAGGGGAAAGGATGACTTATCCCTTTTTTACATTCACAGGAAAAACACATTCTTTGGGGACATGCCAGATCCAATCCGAATACAAATCAGAAAACATTAGCATAGTGGCTAGCCAAGGTAAAGTGCAACAGGGTCACTGCTGAGGCTGTAGTGACTGTGTGGAGGAAAGTCACCACAAAAGCAGGAAAGGGAAAGGCAGAGAGAAAATCACCCTAACTGAACTGGAAAGGCACTGGGGCAATATTTCTGTACTGGTGAATTTTTAGCTCTTCCTGTAAGAAAAAATATAACAAAGAACATAAATGGGTTTCACAAAAACAGCAGCCTTTAGTTACCAGTGGTGAAAATGATCAGAAAGACTTTTTCTTGAACACCTTCCTGATGGAAGCACCATCCTTGCTTATCACAATCAAGGCAAAAATTCATGATGAAATAAATCTTGATCCAATGATAGAATTGCTCCAACCTTCAACTAGAACAGGCTTATGATCTTCTGCTTTCTTCTGAAGATGGAAGAAAGGTGATCATGTCTGCAGGCAGACTCAGGCTGGACTTTGGTCCTTCAGGCTGTGTTGTGTGCTGCCATGTAGCTCTCAAAAGTGTCAAGGCAGTGACTAAGAGCTGATACAAGTGTGCATTATGCTGAATCTGGTGGGATTGGGACTAGGTATCTCTCCTCTCAGCAGACACGCCTTAATCACTCCTCCAAACCATCATTCACAATGTTGCAAAAAACTCCTTGTGATGCTCAAATGTTCAAGGAAAAAAGATGACAGATAAGAGAGTCTGGAAGGGATCTCCAGAGACCATCTGATCCAACCCTGCTCAAAGCACGCCCAGTTTCAAAGTTATGCTATGTTTTTCAGGTATGTGTCCACCTGGGTCTAATCACTCTGAGTATTGAGGCTTCACAGACTCTCTAGACATCATTCCAGTTTCTGACATCTCTCTTTATTAAATATTTTCCTTGTGTATAGTCACACTTCCTATGTTGTAGTCAAATTTTTTGCCACTCAACACCTCACGTTAAACTTCACTAGAAAGCTGTTAGATTCCCTCAAAGACAATCCTGCTCCAGTCTGACCAAGCAAAGCTCCCCCAGACTTGCCCAGGGCAAGCACTTCAGTCCTACCATCTTGAGGACTTCCCCTGAACTCCCTCCAGCTCATCAACATCTTTCTCAAAACTGGGCACAGCTGTGATCTCAGAAGTGCCAAAAAGAGAGGAAGAATCATGTGTCTTGACTTGCTCATAATAGGGCTTGTCAGTTTGAGGAGAAGGACCATGACTGAGTCTTACAGACTCTCAAAGACAGTGGGCAAAGTTGAAAGCAGACCAATTATTAAATCCTGCAATGCAAGAGGCATTTGCTAAAGCTAGTTTTAAAAACATCAGTGTGAAACAGGCAAAAGAAAGCATTTCTACACACAGCGGGTAGTGAATTTGTAAACTTTACTGCCACAGGAGTCTGAGGAGAGCATCAGCAGGCTTCCAAAGCCATCAGATAAATTCATGAACAGAAGTTGCTAAAAGCACTTTTTTTTTTTCCTGCTGCAATACCTACAGATGCTGGGAAACATGAAGAGACCAGGGAAAGTGGTGGGGCTTTCATGGCTCTCCTCTAGTCACTGTTGGAGGCAGATGGACTTCTGGTCACTTCTTGTTCTCTTCTTCAGCTGAGCCCTGTGGGAAGCTACCAAGTTGACACTAACTAAATAATAGATACAGGTACAGTAACTGAGTTCTTTTATATGAGAGATAAATCTTGCTATGCTGAGAATCATCAGAAGTTACAAAAAACCATACCCAAAATTGTTTACGCATAGAAGTTTGACCAGAAAACCATAAGGCCCAGTCCAGGAGAGGATTTACTGCTAATGATTTCTGTGGGCTGCAGGTGTCTGACAGCTCTGCAAGATGCAGCCCTAGTGACAGGGATGATAAATCAGGTATATCCAATTGTCTATCATCTCAAAAAAAATAAATAGAAATCACTAGCATAAGAATTGAAAACTAACTGAAACAGATCAAAATATTAAGCCATGAGAAGCACATTTAAATGTACAGACCTGAAGGAGTGTAACATAAAATGTCTTGATAGCATATATCTTACTTAGTTATACTTTCCATTTGTTTTCTGTTGCCAAACAATTCAAACCCCCTTTTTTGAATCAAAGTCATTAAAATGTGGGTCATAGTATTTACCAATTGTAATCCTATATGTGGATTTAAAGAGATAAAATTAATATTCCCATCCAAAACACCTCAAGAAAAATGTTCTGTTACCATTAACAAAAAAAAAGCTTGGGTTTTTTTCATTTATTTGCTGCTGTTAAAGTAAATGTTCTTTGAATAGGGAGTCATGTGTTTAACCTTCAATTGCAAACTTTGGACATATTAGGACTTAGGTTACATATATACAAGCAAAGGGAATTGAAATAGTAAAAAGGTCCATGCAGAACAGAAGAATCTGAAAGTTTCCTCTTTGCTAATTATTCCTACAGAAATAAACACAAAGAATTTCTTTTTTTATGTAGGTTTAAACAAACTGTTTGCAGTAAGTAAAATCTAAGAATGCTCCGGAAGAGCAAATCTTTCTCTGATAGCAATGCACAGCTCCACTTCCATGATGTACAGCTCGGTTAAGGAGCTTTTTATAAGAGAGTGTCAAAATATGTCAAGAAGAAGAAGTACAAACCTTAAACACAACATCAAGGTGAAAGAAAGCAAGTTGAAGTTTCCCTCTGAGAAAGACATTAGATAAGGAATTATAGAAATGTAATTTTTTTGAATCCCCTTTCCTGTTAAGATAATGCATATAACTCAGTGGGGCTATAAAATAACTTACTGGAAGCAAAACTGTGATTTATGTGGGTCTGGTGTAGCCTAGAAGTTTGCCAGTCATAACACTGGAAGAATTTCCTGGGGTAAGAACCACTAGTAAAATGGTGCTTTCTGGTATCATTCAAACCAGTCTCTAAACATGAGCAAGACCATGCTTTTTTGCTAGTTCAAATACAGCTGGGAAAAAAAATTTGCCTTCATTCAAGAAAGAAGAAAACTCAAAACCCACCAGTAAATCAAAAATGCCTTTTGATCTCATTAAATAAAAAAGCACACAAACACAAAAAAAACCCAACAACTCAAAAATTCAAGATCCTCAACAAGGTTGCCATGCTTGGAAGAAAATTTAATATAACTGTATCTAGGTATTGTTCATCCTTTTCCAGGCACTATGATGAAAGTAAAGTTGATCACAGAAATTATACTAAAAAGTATTAAGGAATTACTGCTTATGCTGTAGAAAGTGACCATGTTATGCATTTCAGCTCACCCTGACAGCAAAAAGGTTCACTTAAGCTGTCTATTTAGATTCTAATTTGTGCTGACCACTGCAGAAGTGATTTAAAGCTCCTCACTAAGCCAAAATCAGCTAAGAGCAGACATCTGAGCAGCTTCTATAAATCAGCTTGAGAAATACTACACAAGTACCTTGCAATTGTGTAAACATAAGTAACGCATTAGACTGAGCATTAAAAAGAAGGAGAAATTACAAGCCATAAGAAAGAAATGAGAAATAAAGTCACAGTTCTCCTGGGCAGATCAGGTGGCCTCTGAAAGCTTCAATTCTGACAGTGCTTTGCAACCATCCATTACTTGCTGTTGTACCAAACTCTTAGTACTGACTTACCTATTGACTAAACACCCTTTTCCAAAAAAAAAAAAAAAAGAGCCATCAATTTGAGAAATTTTCTTAGTTATAGCTGTGTCAGTCTGCTTAAACCAATCTTTAGAGGATTCGCATGAGAATAAAGGACATCTTATTATTCAGTATGCATTTTTGTGAACTAGGAGCTGTCAATCTTAGACAAAAGCACAAGATTTCCTCCTAAAAGAATCTCTGAGGATTTGCAATGAATCACGCTCTTGAGTAGTTTATAACCTGACATCATAAAACAGTTGGAGGAAAATTAACCCCTGAGGCAACTTCATTTTTGTACAATCAAGTAAAATTTGGCCCATTTGAGTGCATTTCTACCAGGCAGTGTAGAGTATGGATGCAGGGGGAGGGTATGCATGCAAGGGTGGAGAAAGCAATTTGGTAAAAGGAATGGAAGATGGTGGGTTTGGGGTTCTGTTTGTTAATATAGAGATTAATTTTTTTTGTGTGCATAGGCCAAATAGCCTTAAAATATGGGGTGTTATGACAATGTTTGTGATGTCAAAACAACAGTGGTATGCTTTTTACTCTGTAATTCCAAAGTAATTTTCAAAGTTCAATGTGCCAAGTCCTAATAGTTGCATGGGGAAAATTAACACAATGTATTCCCACTCTGCATAAAGGCAAAGTTAAAGTACAGAGTAGTTCATGAGCAAGCTCCAGGCTCTTGGAAGAAGAATTTGGGATTCCAGGTTTCCACTATGGCACTTGAATAGAGCATGTTAGGAGGCAAAAGAGGAAAAAAAGAGATGACCATAGCGAATAGCCATTTTTACATAGAGTAGCTGGCACCAGAGAAGTTATAAAGAACTAGTCTTAATGCAAAGTGGCCTCCTGAAAAAATAACTGTCTCACTGAAGAAATAAGGACATTCCTTGGCCTGTGCAATTTCACTTATATATCTGAAGAACAAAAAAATTTCTGGACTGATTTTGATTAATGGAAGTGAGCCACATGAATCTTGGAATGACAAGAGCATAACATGAAGTGATCAGGAAATATTCAAGCACTGCATCTTCTATAGGACCAACTTGAATTAGATTTCATAGTTAAATGAAGGCAAATGGGAAGGAGGAGAAGAAAATAGGGAAGACTTCCCATGGGCTATGTTTCCAGCCCTGATTTTCTCTGACTCTTGTTAAACTAAAATGAGTAATTTTTTTAAGGTACTTGTGATTTTAAGAACCTTCCATTGAAAGGAGGTTAAATGACACTTGACACTGCTAATTTTCTAATTATCCCTAAACTTGGCAAGGAGGAAGAAAAAGAGGGGGGAATTCTGCAGAACAGGAAGAGCAAAATTAGATAATTACAGCATTATTTCAGTATCTATACTTAAGGCATATACAGTACATCAGCCTTCTTTCAATGGGCAGAGAAACTCACTGCACATTATCATTGTAATGACTAGTAATGGATGATGATAAGACCATGGGAGTCTTCTCTCTGTACAGTGCCATTACAGGCATGAGTGCATAAATAGATTTCGATTAAGATAGTCCCCAGTATATCAGGACTGAATCTTTTTCTATGCTATTTGAAACAGCTTCTGAGTATATTTTTATTTTCATTCCACCATTTTGAAGTTTCTTATCTTCCATACTTTCCACAGGGTCACAGCCTCCTTCAAACATCCACCATCCCTGGCATGAGATCCTCCAGGGGACTGCATGGTAGACTACCATGGACCTTCATAGTCTGCAGGGTGACAGCCTGCCTCACTATGGCCTGCACCATGGGCATGTGGACATCCATGAAACATAGAAGGTGGGCTCATACTTTTCATCTAGTGTGAAGTTCCTCATTAACATCTGCTATCCTAAAGAAACAGATTGAAGATTCGTCAGCAGGGGAAAAATGTGGGATTAAACCAGACTCCACAGAACACAAGAGTGCTGAAGTGGAACTGCCCCCTGTTCCTGGATCAACACTATCCATGCATGCAGCATACAGTACAGAAATGCCTTTAAATGACAGCTTTTGTGCCCCTTGCTACTAGGGTGAGGCAGTAATGTTCTCCACATGAATTAGGAAAAGCACAAAACACAGCCCAGGAAGCCAGAGATGTGCTATGTTTGGCAGACTTTCAGTAAACTTAACTGAGGAAAAACAGAGTGAGGACTTGAGAGTAAGGAAAAGTGTAAAAAACCCAAAAAACCTCAGAAAATCTACCAATGCACTGATGCTGTTCAAGCACAGTTCAGCACATCTTCCAGTTTTAGGTCTGCTTTGAATGAGGAAGTTAGAGGTTGTGGCAGTTTCTACTTCTAATGATACATTCACTTAAATACAAAGGTTTCATCAGCAGAATCATATCTCTGAACGTGATGAGTCAGCTGAAAGTTGCAATTCAACCTCAACTGCAATTTCAGATGTAATTCAAACACAGTCTGATGAATCTTAAAAGAAGAAAGAGGCATTGATGAGCTGATTATTGAATTTCTTGGGATATCTCTGCATTCGAAAGAAGTAGACTTTCTGAAAAATTTAGGGCACAATTCATCTCACCAAATGTAGAAGTCAGTAATGCATTTAGTTCTAAACCAGTCATCTAGATTTCCTTTATAGTCAGAAAAGAGAAATGAGCTCCTTTAAGTCACCACCACCTCACATGAAACAGATATTTAAAGCAGATGGCCAAACAATGACAATTTCTCCTGGAATGACTCCATTGTTGGTGGCTAAAATTAAGAAGCATCAATCTTGCCCTTTCTCATCACATATCTAAAAAGGTGAATGGCAATTGAGCTTTTGGGCTTTTCCAGTCACTGATGATGAGGATTGCCAGCTGCTGTGCTTTGAAACATAGTCCATTGTCTACACTGTGCCTGTCTGTAGACAGTCTCTCATGAATAGCCCCCAGGTTCAGAGTGACCATTTCCATGGAAGGACAGTAAAGTATGTTGGTCCCAAAAAATGCACCATCTTGAGCAACACCTATAGGTGCTTCATTTACTAATTAATGATTTGTTTGAACACCTGTCCAAATAACTAACCTAAGGATATATTGAGGACTGTGTTTTCATGCCAAGGGGATGTATTTTTCCTAGAAAGCTTTTCTCAAAACCTGTCATAATGTATTTCTCCCTGGGGTAACTCTGGGATGGGAGTGAAAAAAAGGTTGCAGCCTTTATATATTAAGAGAGAGACAGAGACAAGGCATTAAAAACAACCCCAGGAGTTTGTCCAATTACACCGAGTTAAAAAAAAAATTAATGCCAATGGGGATTGCAATATCATATACAAACAGAGTGCAGAACTGGGGGGAAGAAAAGGGTTTGCATGCACCAATTGTTACTCATTCAGATCAGAGACCTGGCAAACCTTGCCTGTCAGGCACAGTATAGTTTGATAAGCACAAATAGGGTTTATTCTTTTGATTTAACTTTATCAAAATATAAGGAAACCTCTCACTTTTCCTCTCATTTTCCTATCCTCTCTTGATCCTATCACCTTGAGCACATCACCCTAAAGCCATTCAGTTTTATCTAAGGCAGCACAGTGTCTAGATGGAATTAGGATGATCACTGAATGCATGGAAATGACTTGGTAAGCAATATTTTTTTCAAGATGTCACTTCCTTTTTTTCAGGGGTGAAGAGAAGGGAAATAATGGTGTCTTTCTTAAGTTTTTTGTCATATTTTCAAGATATGCATATCCATTCTTTTTATAACATTTGCTTACATGATTTCTACATGGTTTTGTATATAATAAAATATTCTAATAGAGGTCCTTCACTTCCTTGATTAAAATAAATGAGAATGCACATGTTCCTTGAAAACTTGGGGAATAAATGAAAAAGGGTTGTTTGGAATAGAGCTTAATATCTGAAACTCCCTCATGCTACCATACAAAAGTCAACTGATTATTTCTGAGTGATGTATGCTATGCTGTTAGTCTAATTGCCAGCAGTGGCACTGCTCAGTCATAAGGAAGTTCACTGCATCAACAAAATTTAATTGGGTCATCTCAGTAGACTGGCATTTTCTTGCAGACCTAGTTAAAATTAATACAGAAACTGCTATGCACAAGGATTGAAGTGTGCATTCTTCACTTGAATCACAGGAATTCACAGAAAAACTCATTTTCCAACAGCATGCTGTGATTCTGCTTCCTGTTCTTTATTTCAGCAATCATTAGCTGAACACACACCCTAACAAAAAAGTCTCATTTACTTTATCACATGACACTTTGGGACTATTTAACTGACCAGGCCATGGGCTTTACTCTCATGCAAAAATTTCAGACAAGAAAAGAAAGGAACAAAAAATAAAAGGGGGAAAAAGTAGTATAGCCATTTTATCCAAATTTTTTTCATTATGTACCAGAAATAATCAGTCTGGTTCCCTAATGGGCAGAAGTACTTTTAACAAAAAAACCCAACCAACGCAACAGACAAGATTAATTTTATATTAAACCATAAAACCCCAGAAATACAAAGCACTAAACTTGTTCTATTTTTATTACTCGCATCCTCCCTGGGAGGCAGAGACATTAAGATAAAGGAGAAGCTTAAAATATCCTGTGGCATTAAAGTGACCAACAGGCAAAAAAGTAAACACTAGTGTTAAAGAAGAAGAAAATTTAATTCTTTATGAGTCTGTGGGAGAAAATGAGTTCACCACAACTTAAATGAGTAATAGGACACATTTCAGCAGTGGCATATGAAAACATTTGTTGTAATGCTGAAATTTACCTTCTCTAATTAGACTGATTCATTGAGTAGGTAACAAGGGAATAACTGGCAAGTGCTGAGTGCTGTGCAAGCCTCCACACTGTACACATCCATCATTCCAAACCTTGAAGCAAAACTGCCCACCCAGCCTTGCCTTTCAGGGTTCATCTCTTTCCTCCCACCATCATGCTAAATTTTTTTTTTTGCCTTTGCAGTTTAGGAAAGCCACAGCCTGCAACCAGAACTATTTCAAGTAGAGACTTGTTTATATGAAGCAAGACCAAGATAATTGAATCATGGAATGACTTGGATTGGGAGAAACCTTTAAAAGATCATCTAGTCCAATGCCCCTGCAATGAACAGGGACACCTGCCAGTAGACTGGTTTGCTCAAAGCCCTGTCCAACCTGGCTTTGAATGTAATGATGCTTCATCCACAACTTCTCCAGGCAGCCTGTTCCAGTGTCTCACGACCTTCATCATAAAAAATTCCATCTTTATATCAAATAAAAAACTACCTTCTTTTAGATTAAAAACATTACCTCTTGTCATGTTGATATGTGCCTTGGTAAAAAGGCTCACTCCATCTTTCTTATAAGCCCCCTTTGGGACTGAAAGGCCACAATAAGGTCCCCTTGGAGCCTTCTCTTCTCCAGGCTGTACAACCTCAATTGTCTAAGTCTGTCTTCACAGAAGAGGTGCTCCAGCCCTCTGAGCATCTTTGTGATCTCCTCTGGACCTGCTCAAACACATTCATGTCTTTCCTATGCTGGGGTCCCAGAGATCGTGAGGTCTCACAAGAGCTGAGTAAAGGGCAAGAATCACCTCCTGCAACCTGATAGCCTTGTTTCTTTTGATGCAGCATTGGATACAGCTGGTTTTCTGGACTGCAAGTGCACATTGCTAGCTCATGTCCAATTTTTCATCCATCAGTATCCCCAAGCACTTCTTCCCAGGACATGTTCTCAATGCATTCATCACCCAGTCTTTACTGACATTAGTGATTGATCTGACCCAGATGCAAGGTCCTACGTCTGGGTCAATAGCATCACCCATATCAGTACAGACTGATGAATGAATTGAGAGCAGATCCTTGAAGGGACATGCCCACATATTATTGTACACAATGGAAATACTGTCCTGGGCTTTGAGACTCTTAAGTGCTTTAAAAAGAGCATCCTCATCTAGAAACTGTCCCAAATGGAGTGCAAATCAGGCCCTAAATCTGCTTAATATAAGTATTTCTCAGATGGCCTTACTTCAGAAATGGATACTTGGCAACGATTAATCAAAACCAGAAGTGATGTCTTTTTGCTTGAGTGGGATGCATTGAGGGTCAGGGGACTATCGATTGTGCGGATTAATACACTGCACTTCCACAACTGGGAAATGGCAACTCAAATTGGAAGGCCCTTATTCTGCCCTGTTTTCGTGGGTACAATTCCCCTTTGAAATCAGTGTCTCAGAGTAAAGAGAATCAATGGTCCCTGGCATTAGTGAAGGTCAGAGTGCAAGGCATAGAGGGCAAATCATTGTCCATTGTAAATCATGGTCACTCTCTTAACTCAGTGGATCTATTGCACTTTAGTCAGGGTTTGACCCTGAGAGCAATCTGTATTTTTCCTTCATATCTATTGTTTCCTTGTATGATTTTGATTGTTATTTGATTTTACGATCAGTGCTACTCCAAATGGGTTACAGTCAGTGTTCCATTAATTTCTAAGGTTCGGAAATACTTTGAGAACAAAAGTTTGATAATTTCTATGCCTGTAAGTGAATCTTTTTATGATGTCTTGGTATATGTTTCCTACCTTTCACTGCTCAAATAATATCTATGATCTAGAAAGATGCTGGGAACCTAAAGGAAGGTGGGAGTACCATAATTTCATATTGAATTGTGGAGGCTATTCAGCTCCCTGAAGGCATGCACTTAATTTTTTAATTCCTATTATATATTTCTTCTACTTATATTCTGCATTTATTTTCCTTTTAAAAAATATTTATACACATTATGTCCTATGAAATTTAATATTTACCTAAATTCTGCTCTCTAAAATTTAGCAAGTTCTCTATAAAGAAAAAAGACACACTTTTTTCTCCTTGTGTCATGGTTTAACCCCAGAGAGAACTAAGTATCACAGCTGCTTGCTTGCTTCATTGCCAGAGTAGGATGGGGGAGAGAATCAGAGAAATGCAAAATCCATGGGTTGAGATAAGAACAGTTTGATAATTGAGTAACAATGCTAATAATAACAACAGGAAAAAGAGAAAGTGGAATAAAACCCAAGAAATACAAGTGATGTACAACACTATTGTTCATCACTCTCTGACCAATGCCCCACCATCCTCCAGCAGTGATCAACTGCTCCTGGCCAACTCCCCCAGTTTATATACTGAGTTTGACATTCTATGATGTGCAATATCTCTTTGGCCAGTTCATATCAGCTATCCTTGCCATGCACCCTCCAAGCTTCTTGTGCACCTTCTCACTGGCAGAGCACAAGAAACTGAAAAGTCTTTTGCTTAGGATAGGCACTGCTAAGCAACAGCCAACATATCAGTGTGTTATCAACATTATTCTCACACTGAGTCCAAAACACAGCACTGTGACAGCTACTAGGGAAGAAATTAACTCTGTGCCAGCCCAAACCAGGGCACTTTGACATCTCAGATGAAAAGCATTCTTTAATATTTCTCCAAGGAGAAAAACTCTCCAAGGAAGAAAATGTTGCATTTAAATAAATATACTTAAGTAAGTTTGGGGGTTTTGAAGTATAAATTTAATTATTATTTTAGGCCTGAACTTAAAGTGTAAGCATAAAGAAAAAAATTTTGCTTCATACATTCATCACAAATTAGCAGCATCAGAAAACTGAGAGTTTAGAAAAAACTTATTTGCCAGTTGAGTTGACTTTTGATAATTAGAGATTCACTTCGGAGTAAGGTAACTTTTAGAATTATTCCAGTGTTGTCTTTTAACATGAAGACTGGAGGAAACCTTCCTTAGATATTTCTGTGAAACAAATCCAGGTTCTGCCAGTGCAATTTTCAAAGGGTTCTGAAAAGTCAAATTACTCATCTCCCACAAAAAGACAGCCTATGGCCACAAGTAATGTGTATATCTGCCTTTAGAAATCCCAAGAAAAACACTCCTGGCTTCATTATCCATTCCACCTGTATAAGGAACAGGACAGAGAATGAAATACAAATAGATGTGGATAGATGAGAGTCTAATTTAAAAACTATTCAATATAACTGCCCACTGTCTGATGCATTGCTGCATAATGTGCTATTGATTTGGGGAAAAAAAGATTATATGATAGCTGGGAGAAAATGCCTTGCTCTCTTCCTCCCAAGATTTATTGTTTTGGTAATGAGGAAATGCATTTTATGCATGAAAAGCTATCAAGGCTTTTTCTAGCCATCTTAATTTTGTCAGCTCCATGGACAAGACCCTTTATAACTTCATGGACACTGCACACACAGATAAAAATCTGCATGTACTCAGTCAGCTAATGAAGTCTCCCATGAAGTTCAAGTAACTCCAGCAGATAGGAGAGGCCAAGAGAGGATCCCTTCATGTACTAATTTACTCATGGTACAATTTCTTTGATTTTTGACTAAGCAGCATAGATGTTTCTGGGCTTTTCTTTGTATCAGTATTAAATCCCATGGCAAAGAAGTTATTCATTATTTGGCTAGGCCATGTAGCAGTTTCTCCTGGGCTAGGTATTCCCCAAAGGAAAATGTACTTTGTCTCAGGACTTGTAGCTGGTGGCTATGACTGATACCTTTCATCAGTTCTCCCTTCTAAGGACTGTCAGAATCAAAAAGTCTCATTTATGACAGTGAGGGGTAATTCAAATATAGTGAGATATTAGGTCTGTCAAAACCCTCCATCTTAACTTTCACTTTTACCTTCATCCTCTTATTTGAGTTTCCTCTTCATCTACACTGAAGATCATCCTGGGCAACTTCCTCATTCATAATATAGCTGAATACACCATTGTTTCCAGCTCTTTGGGCAGTTATGCAAAAAGATGGCTGGTGAAAGAGCTTTTAATTCACTGTTTTCCACCAAGAAAGATTCCCTTTGCGATGAGCCCATTAGATAGAAGACTTTACTATTGTTTGTTCCCTTACCCTTAAATTGCTGCCACCATTTAGCTGATCTTTCCACCTGAGTAACATATAGGTTTAGCCCCTTGGATTTAAAAGATACTGAGCTAATTACTTTGTCTGCCATGATACTTGAACTGCAACATTTCGAAGCATATGTCACTTCACTAGCAGATTTCCATTACCAATTCCTACATACCCTAACTGGATCAGGATAGGTGGCAAGTGGAATAAGAGCTGAGATTTATCCTCCATCCCTATAGCATCCTAGGCACCCATATGAAACAACACAACTATATCCAGAAAGGCACAGCTCTTAACCACTGTGTTAAAATTATACCTACAATACTTAGGGAAGTGTACCCACTGCTGGGACAATACAAAGATGCTTCAACTTTTATGTAATGCTTTTCTTTGGAGCACATCTTGGTTTCTATATGCTCATACATGTATGTAGATATAGATATAAATGTATATATACAGATATACATAGACATAGATGTAGATAGATCTATGTATGTGCATGTTTAAGATTAAGAACAGGTTGAGCCCTAAATTTCATAAAGATAAATATCTTTATAAAATATATTTTGTTGTAACTTACTGAAATTGGAAAGCCTGTTGAAATTAATGAGGGTACTTACACATCAGATAAAGCAACCTGAGAACCACTAGCAACTGTTCTGGAGAGCTGATAGAGAAAAAATGAGGTGGCAAAAAAAAAGGGGAAAACAGCTCTTTTTAAAAAGTGAGAAGATTTGATATTCACAGCTCAACAGCTTAACTTGAATTCCTAGAAATACCCTGAAAAAATAAAAAAATCTGTAACCATCAAGAAGGCAACAAAATAACAAGCAGCAGCTCCACACAAATCAGTCAAATCAATTTTAGTTTCCTCTGTCATAGAACAGCAGATCCAGTGAACAGAGAGAAACATACTCTGTTTCAACTTTGGTAAGGTTTTTGCCACTGTTTCAGACTGAAGAGCTGAGGAACCTGAGGAAATATGGACAAATAAAAATACTCGGGAAATTAAAATCTGATTGGATAAGATAATGAGAGAGTAGCACTCAATTATTTACCATCAAAATGGAAAGATACAATGGATTATCTAGGAGTCTGCAATCAGTAATACTCAGCGTTTTAATTGTGCCTTCAATGACAACATAAATTTGGGGACAACAGTACAGACAGAATTAGGAACTGTGGGGACTCTGAGATTTTGGAGATATGATCCAAGTCAAATAGGAGTAATTCAATGTGAATAAATGCAGTTCCACACCGAACTAAAAATAATTACCTCCCAAACCATGGCATGATGCTTAACCTAGACAGCAGTGTTACGAGAAAGAATCTGGAAATCCCTTGATGAATAAGCATCGACAGTGCTATCAAGTAAGCATTATGGAAGCATACAAGAAATGTCTT